>NW_010301366.1:12987-13310 GCF_000700745.2 Antrostomus carolinensis | reverse complement strand
CTGAACCAGCATTGCCTGGCTCTCCATCCACTCACTTTTCACTGTCACTGGTTGGAAGCTTAGGGCCCTCATCTTGCATCTCCAAGACCATCAATTAGTTTCTGTTTTAATCAAGGCATCATATCTTTCTCTTCAGGCCCATCAATCACCTCTGGCTCTCTGTGAAGCTGCAGTCATCCATCCTTCACCTGCCTCATCACTCTGAGGAAGGTTGGGCTGGGATGGTGGGCAGGGAGGTTGCTGTGCCAGCGCTCCCTGTAGCAGGCAGGACCTCAATATTCGTTCCTTTCTTCCTCTTCAGGAGACTCAGACCACTTGGGATG
>NW_010301366.1:0-12944 GCF_000700745.2 Antrostomus carolinensis | reverse complement strand
GGATCCCCAAGAACTAGAGGGGACAATATAATCCGACATCAAATAGGCTTTGGCAGCGGCTCTGCCTCTGCGACAGGGAGCAGCACGTACGAGAAGCCGTCTCCGAACAGGCAGTATCATCCATCAGATCTCACCGGGTGTGTCTCTAATTAATTAAGCATAACTAGTAGACCTAATTAAATGGGAAGCGATGCCCAAAGTTAACGCCGTCATTTCTGTCACTTGTTTGTGTCCTACTGCTGGTGGGGGGACGTTGAAGAGTTCCTGTAGAGTTTTGTAAGTATGTCAGTCCCTTTTTTAGGGTTAAGGAAAGTAGGACTAGATGCCACCAACCGTCTTGTTCTCCTGGCTGGCAATGTCATGGCCTGCAGTGGGATCTAGGAAGAAAACCCTTCTCTCTGCAGAGAGGTGTCCCCACACCTTGGGTCCCCTGTGAGCCCCTCATTTGGAGCAGGGGTGACACTACATAAACCAGCGCTGGGCTGCTGGAGGAGAGGAGGGTTAATACTGACCTGAGGTGACGTGTGCAGGACAGTGACAAGAGCTGCTCTATCTTGTGTTTCTTTCTTTTGCAGATAGCAGCAGTTGCAAATTTAGACCCTTTCAGTAAAATTCCTGACAATAATTGTCCTATTAAATTTGTGTGCGAATTTTATATGGAAAAGTTCTCACCTGATGATTAAACGTTCCACTGACGTCTCATTCATAGCGACTGTTGGGGTGTGCAGGCATTGGGATGCAAATCTGGCTGAATAGAAGAAACTACTGCTAAAAACATCAAATATTTGGGTGTAGTTTTTGCAGTTTTTGTCATTTTGGTCACAGCTGGACAGGTCACAGCTCTGCGCATCCCTCAGGCGTGGGCAGCTATCACAGCTGGACCCAGAAGGGTTTGCCACGTTCCTCAGCTGTAGAGGCTCCAGCTGATTCAAAAGCATCTCTGGAGCCCGTTGGGGTTCAGCTCTGGTGTCTGTTCCATCATGTGATTTTATTTTGCTTGATAAGGGGACAAATATACAGTAGTCACAGTGACTACTATGTCACAAGGTAGGTTAGGGAAGCCAACAGCCTTGATGGTAACTGGTGAACCTTTCCTTCTGCACAAGAGGTGAAATAAAGACTCTCCTATGGAGAAAGGCTGGGAGAGTTGGGGTTGTTCAGCCTGGAGAAGAGAAGGCTCCAGGGAGACCTTATTGCACCTTTCAATACTTGAAGGTGGCTAGAAGAAAGATGGGGACAGACTTGAGCAGGGCCTGGAGCGATGGGACAAGGGGTGCTGGTTTTAAACAAAAAGTGGAGAGATTCAGACTGGATAGAAGGAAAAAAATTTTCATGCTGAGGGTGGTGAGACCCTGGCCCAGGTTGCCCAGAGAGGTGGTAGAAGCCCCATCCCTGTAAACATTCAAGGTCAGGTTGGACAGGGCTCTGAGCAACCTGATCTGGTTGAAGATGTCCCTGTCACTGCAGGGGGGTTGGACTAGATGAGCTTGAAAGGTCCCTTTCCAACCCAAACCAGTCTGTGATTCTCTGATTTTATGAAAATACCAGGATCCCTGGTCCAATTTTAAGGCCAGCTCGAGGTCCATGATGGAGCATTACTTCACTGCAGCTTTGCTGTGCAGGCACCAGATGTAGAGGTGGCTTATATGGTGAGACCTGCTTTTGTTGAAGCTTCCCAGGAATATCTGAGCTGGTACCCTGACTGTGTCAATGCCCTCCAGGGAGGACACCCAGATTGTCATCCTGGCAGCACATAAAACGCACGGCGTGTGTTTTAAAGCTCCTATGTGAACATAGGGTTCAGTCTCCATGATGCCATGAGTGGCCAATAGAAAAGCTTGTCAACATCAAAGGTGACAAAAGGTGCCTCTTTGCATGTCCATGCCTAGAGGTGGATTCATTTGCTTTATACATCTTCCAAGCTCGTGTGTTTATCACTCTTCCCTGGTTTGTATCTCAAATGGGTATCTCGTATTTATGCCACGTTCACTTCAGACACCTTACAGTGCTGATCTATCCTGGATGATCTGAAACACCTGATTCCATCCTTCCTAGACACTGGAACAGGTTGGCCAGAGAAGCTGTGGCTGCTCCTCCCTGGAAGTGTTCTCGGCCAGGTTGGATGAGGCTTTGAGCAACCTGGTCTAGTGGAAGGTGTCCCTGCTGATGGCAGGGGGGTTGGAACTGGATGATCTATCTTTAAGGTCCCTTCCAACCCAAACCATTCTTATGTGGTAGGATTAATTGCTCCATATTGCTCATACCTGGGATGAGCCTGGGCAGGAGCCGATCCTCCTTCACTTCAAGCCTGAGCTTTGTTGTACTAATTGCTTCCTAAACATATACCGAAGAAATTGCAATCTAAATTGGGTCTCTTCTCCCAAATAACAAGTGACAGGACAAGAGGGAACGGCCTCAAGTTGCACCAGGAGAGGTTCAGGTTGGATATTGGGAAAAAATTCTTCCCCTAAAGGGTTGTCAAGTATTGGAACAGGCTGCCCAGGGCAGTGGTGGAGTCCCCATCCCTGGAGGGATTTAAAGGACGTGTAGATGTGGTACCTGGGGACATGATTTAGTGTTGACCTTGGCAATGCTGGGTTTGTAGTTGGACTAGATGATCATAATGGTCTTTTCCAACCAAATTAGTCTATGATTCTGTGATAAATGATGGCCAAATCAAAATGGTTGTGAACCCACTAGAGCTTCACTTGCTGTTTCCTCTCTAAAGCCCTTTTTTAACATTCAAGATGACAAATCTCTGAAGAGTATAACTCATGTCTGGTGCTTTCCCCTCCATTTTGCAACCATCGTGCTGCCGTGTAAGAGGAGTGGGCACCTCGTGGCACTGGCCCCATTGGGATGAAGGTACAAGTGGCTGGAGAAATGGTGACAATACTTCTCCATGGCTCAGTTCACCTCTTTTTTTCAGCTTCTTGGTGAGGGTGAGTGATACAGGCAGAACAGATCTTCACGCTTGAGCTGCAGCCCACTCAGAAGTGGAAAATCGTGGGTGATGATGATAAATCTTATGAGGAAAAAATGTCAAACTCTAGTGAGCTTTCTAGTTAAAACATTGCTGCTCGTAAGTGTCATATTGGAGGGAATCACTCTTTGCATGTGATATAAAAAATCATGGATAGGAGAAAGCTACTCAACCCAGGCAGAAAAATAAATAAATAAGTAAAATATCTCTTTTTGCATTCAGTGTGATGAAGCACAAGTGAGTTCTGCTGATAGGAAACGCTTGCTCAAGAGAGTTATGCAAGCCAGGTGATAATAGCTGTGGGAGATGAATTTTAAAACACCAGGACATCGTGTACGAATAGTGGCTGAACTAGTCATTAAGGCAGAGTTTTATTGCAGGGACAGAACTGGTCCATGTCTTTGATAGGAGGAGAAAAATAAACCGTGGTGGAATGGATAATGGAGTAATTATCCGTATTGTTGCTTCCCATGATTTCAGCAGGTCACAAGGAGGATTAGGTACCGTAAAGGTCATATTTCTAATTTTAATGGCTTGAATTTGCTCTCTAGACTAAGGTCAAAGATGACTGTTAATCTTTGTAAACAGTTTTGGTGTATAAACTAGTGGAATTCCTTTTTTTTATTTTTTTTTATTTTTTTTTTTGTAAGGAAATGTGTATTCTAGATGAGGTAGAAAAATAAACAATTTTTTTGTTCTTTATTCTCACATCTCTGCAGCAAATGCCAAAGTTATTGGTAGCAGTTACAAAAAGCTGGATTTCTTCCTTGACTTGGCTCAATGTTGAGACTTGAGCAGAGCTTATATAATTTAAAAATATTAGATGAATAAAATATAAAAGTGGCTTTCTCTCTAAGTTACCAGTTTGCCAGTCTCAGCTGGGGAGAGAGTAAATTATTTTTACAGATTATGCGCCTTTAGAGCGTAACAGAAGATGTAGGGTTGAGTCTGAAGAAGAATTTTTTTGTCTTCTTTCTAAGGTTTTACTGAATCCACTCAGGAATGAAGAATTGGGTGTTAGAGCAGAGGGGGAACTTGGGTGTAGAGAGGAACTTGAATTGCTGTTCTCAAAACCCCTCACCCACCACCTTGCCTGTCAGGTGCTGTAAAGGTCATTATTTGTTCAGCCTGGAGAAGAGGAGACTGAGAGGAGATCTCCTGGGGGTCTAGAACTTCCTCCCAAGGGGCAGAGGAGGGGCAGGCGCTGATCTCTTCTCTCTGGCCACCAACAAATGCCAGGAGCAGAGGGAATGGCAGGAAGATGTGGCAGGGGAGGGTGAGGTTGGCCATGAGGAAAAGGTTCTTGAGGCAGAGGGTGGTGGAGCACTGGAACAGGCTCCCCAGGGAGGTGCTCATGGCACCAAGCCTGACAAGATTCCAGCAGCATTTGGCCAAGGCCCTCAGGGACATGGTGTGAATGTTGGGCTTGTCCTGTGCAGGGACAGGAGTTGGATCCATGATCCTGGTGGGTCCTTCCAACTCACAACGTTCCATGATTCTATGATTCTAGGTGTGGTTTTGTTTTTTTTTCCCAAGTTCATGCCATTGTGCACAAGTCCAGATCATTTTTCTGGCACCTTGCTGGAGAAAAAAGCCCCTTTCATTTCTCACTAAATCTGTTGTTCGACTTGAAAGCTGTCTTCTCCCCGACCCACCTCGAGTGGCTACAGGAAGCCCAAGAAACACTTTTTCTTCTAGGAGTGGTCTTTGAAATGGAAACTAAACCAGATTACCAAAGGCAAATTGTGTACTAGTGTTTAAATAAACGTAGGCAGGAGAAGTTTATTTTCCCCTTGAGGAAACAGTGAAAACACATGATGCTTCCCCTCATTTTTATTCTAATACTCTTTGTAATGAATATATTCTCTTTTTCCTCCTCCGGTTGCTTTGCTCAGCTTTGCCACATCAGACCTGGCTTTGTGGTCTCTTCCCATTGCAATATCTGGGTCCTCTTCCACGCAGCTTTCTCTACCAGGGTCTCCAGCCCTGCCCATCATATTTCCCTTCATTTAGCATTTTTGAAAGAGCCTGAAACCACGTAACGAGTGGCCTTTGCACGGAGCCATGTGATGGAAACTGCCTGGGCTTGGTAGCCCGTTGGCCAACACGTAGATCCAGGAGTCCGTAGACATGTGCGTTGTTCTTCATTTGACCCAACGTGTGTCAGGAGACAGAAAAATTCTGCTACTGTGGCATTGGGTTTCCCTTTCTGGAAATCAAGAGCAATGGTAATTTATCTCCAGGAGAAAATCAATGTTTAATGGCTGAGCCTACAGCCTTAAAAGCCCATGAACCTCTTTAAACTGGGACTTGGTCATGGAAATACCACCAATAGCCAACACCATCCATGTTCTTTAGCTGTTCCAGGGATATTGCAGGGGGTGTCTGCTGCGATTTAGAAGCACACAGAGGGAAATATGTTGTCAGCAAGTTCCCTCTTAATTTGCATTCTTCCAATCTAATCAAACCTTTGTAAACAGCAGCTCTCAGAAAATAATAATCAACAGCGAGAGACACACTGGCAGGCTAAGGGAAAGTGAATTAAGATGCTTTTCTTTCTCCTATGCTAATCTTTTCCTAATTATGTTTTATTAATATTATGATGCAGACGCTCCCGTTCTTGTTTTTGCTTATCTTGTCCGTAGTTAAATTCAAATTGCAAATGAATATGAGCAATATATTTGACTTAATCACTTAAGCCTCTGACTTTCACCATTGTCGTAAGCAACCCCTACAGTTGTACCAGAATTGGGTACGTTTCTCTTCTTCTTTTTTTTTTAATCATTTTTTTTCCTGTTTTTGAAGTATTCTTGCCTGATTATTCCATGGGTGACATTGACATTTTGTTATGATAAATTGGCTGAGTCATTATCATCAGGAGATGATATTGATTTTTTTATATATATAAAAAGTTTTCTTATATTTATAAGATGATATTGACTTTTTATATATATATAGATAGATAGATAGATAGATATAAAAAGTTTTCTTATATTTATAAGATGCTTTTCATGCCAGAATCATGGAATCATTTTGGTTGGGAAAAAAAAAAACCCTTTAAGATCATCAAGTCCAACCAAAGAATGGAGTAAAATAATTAAAAAAACAACCTTTTTTTGTTTTAAACAGTCTAATATTGCAGCTTTTATGTCAGAATTGCCATAGAATAATGTTGGATTCTTCCCTTTTGATTCTGGAGGGATGCTTTGAAAGGCCTAATCCAAAAGAAATTGTAGTCTTGAGCTTGGTTGTTCTCTGTAGATGAGGTTTGAAGGTTGATAACGCGGGTTTTTCCAGATGTATGGAGTCCACAATACCTGGTGTAGACCATTATTTTTATGGGAATGTATGGAAAGACCCAAGATCTTCCAATACTGTGCAGTATGATACCCAAAATCTCCATTATTGAGCATATTGAGGTGGTTTTGGGTGGGCTGAGCGATGACTCTCACTCTGTGAGGTACCACTGTGGCTGTAACGAGATGGTTTGTGTGTATCTTATTGTTCAGGTGCAGGGGAGGGAAAAAAAAGTGTAAAAGAAATGTAAATATGTGTCACGCTGAATTTAGAAGCTTTTGCTCAAGATCTGTTTTGATAGAAGTGCCAAATTCTATCAGCTTAGTTTATTTCAGGTGGCTCTTGCAAATCCTCCCGCTGGCTTGTCCATCTGTTGATGCCAGGTTTTTTTATGTTTTCTGGGGTTTTTTTTAATAGAGAAATGAGGATACCCTTCACCACTACATACAATTTGGAAAATACTGCCCATGTCCTGTAACTTATCAAAGAAATGTCAGCCCAGGAGTTTGTTTCTTTCCCAGAAGAAACCAAAATAAGGCTGTGAGAAGAGAAAATATTTCTTGGTTGACAGAAACTATTTAAATACATAATTATCACTGGGAGGGAGTCATTAAGATGATACTTTTTTTTTTTCATTCTGATTAATGTATTGAATTATTAGTTGCATGGAACCATTTATAGATCTAGCTTAAAAAGAGATATGCAAACCAGATGCAGTGGCAGAGTCAAGCTCCCATACCCTCCCCGTAGTTGTGTGATGATTAAAGGGGCTCAGCTCTGATCCCACAGCTCCTAAAATTGGATTTAAATTCACAATTACCCAGGTGGTTGTCCTGGATTTTTTTTCCCTGAGATGAGTCCGTGGACTTCTCTCTTTATTAGGGGGTGAAATTCAGTTCAAGTCCTGTACGTGCTTAAACACCACTCAGCATCAGAGAAGAAATGCAAAGTCTTTTGGAAAGCATAGATTTAAGGGCTTAAGTGGAATTGAAGAGGCACAGAAGGTTCCTGCAAAGGACTCTCTCTTCACCCTGGATGGCAAGGAGGAGAGCATCTTCATTGTAGAGTGCTCCTTGGTGCTTCTTCATGTTCTCTCTTCCACTCGAGCATTTGTTGGGGAGTCAAGGAGATGAGCCAAGCTGCTAAGGACAGAGCCACTCTTAATGGAAGATGTGTTCATGGCTGAGGAGCAAATATCCACGTTCATGTGGAAATAAAAGGATTGATGTGAAGAAGACAGCAGCGGTAAAGGCTGTGTTAAACTGAGGCACGTGGACCCTGGTTCTCCTCTGGCACTAACTGCCATGGTCATCAGGTTGCACAAGTTGACCCTGGAGTGTTTTTGTGCAAATTGCTTCATTCATCCTTTCTTGCTGCACGTTTTTCTTTATCTTGTCATAGGATCATGGAATCACAGACTGGTTTGGGTTGGAAGGGACCTTTCAAGCTCATCTAGTCCAACCCCCCTGCAGTGACAGGGACATCTTCATCCAGATCAGGTTGCTCAGAGCCCCGTCCAACCCAACCTTGAATGTTTCCAGGGATGGAGCTTCTACTGCCTCTCTGGGCAACCTGGGCCAGGGTCTCACCACCCTCAGTGTCAAAATTTCTTCCTTCTATCCAGTCTGAATCTCTCCTCTTTTAGTTTAAAACCTGCACCCCTTGTCCTATTGCTCCAGGCCCTGCTCAAGTCTGTCCCCAACTTTCTTCTAGTCCCCTTCAAGTGTTGAAAGGTGCAATAAGATCTCCCTGGAGCCTTCTCCTCTCCAGGCTGAACAACCCCAACTCTCTCAGCCTGTCCTCACAGCAGAGCTGCTCCATCCTTTTGACCATGTTTGTGGCCTCCTCTGGACCTGCTCCAGCAGGTCCATGTCTTTCCTGTGCTGAGGACCCCAGATCTGGAGGCAGCACTGCAGGTGGGGTCTCACCAGAGATCCCAGTAGCTGGCTTACATCCAGCTCTTCATCCCCCAGTGTCCCCAAGTCCTTCTCCACATGGTTGCTCTCCATCCCTTCATCCCCAGCCTGCATTGACACCCGGGGTTGCCCTGACCCAGGTGCAGGACCTTGCACTTGACCTTGTTGAACCTCATGAGGTTCAGATTTCTTTCATTTATCCAGGTTTGGGGTTTTTTTTTCTTTTAGATCCAGCTTTTATTTAATCGTGGAGCACTCTGTTTTCTCTCTGCACTAAACTGGTCACGAAGAGACAGAGAATAGTCGCTAACAAAGTTAGAGAGGCAGGAACACGGAGAGATATTTAATGGAATTGTACTCCAGCAAGTGCCCCAGAGAAGGTGTATATTGCAATAAATGGCCAACATTCTTGATTAAATTGGCTCCATTGATGGAATGAAATGTGCCCGTCTTGCCAGAAAACTTGATTTTTTATCTCCTGCTACGCACAATATATTTGCTTTCAAAGATGCAAATACTTTCAAGAGGCACAATTGAATATGCAGCCTGTCACACCGATCTAGGGACGTTCTCGGGCTGAACGCTGTGATCTATAGCGTGACACGTTGGAACTGGGAACCTGTTCCTGTTATTCATTAATCCTGAAGTGCTGAGAAAAGATGCCCTGTGTAGTGTGACAAAGTGCATCAGACACGTACAGTTAAAGAGCAGTAATTAGAGTCGCTCCTGGCTTTCCAGCTATTCTCTCAGCACTTCCCTGCACGCACCGGTTCTCCACGTACGTTTTCCCCATGGTCCTGTAGCTGATAGACCAAGTGACCCTGTCATTTGGCTCAGATGCGTCTCAGATAATTTCTTAAAACAAGCTGTATGTGCAGTTCCAGTTGGTTTCAGTAACAATTAAATGTGCATCAGGAAATATTTTCTTCAAGAAAATGTCCTGGTTTTTAGCTGGGCCAGAGCTGGTTCCTTTTTTGGTAGCTAGAACAGCGCTGGGGTTTGGGTTCAGCTGGGATTTGGTATGAGAAGAACGTTGGTAACACACCGATGTTTTCAGTTGTCGTTGGAAGTCAAAGGACTTTGTGTTTTGCTGGTCTGCAGGTGCAAGGTGTAAGGAATATTTAAATAAAAGGAATATTGTGAGGAATATTTAAATAAATTGGCATTTGGATATGCCAATAGTTTATTCCATATTATATCACGTCATGTTCAGTATATTCATGAAGGTCTCTGGCTTGTTGGGGTCTTTCGCTCGGGCTCTGGCTCTCCGGGGATTGCGGTTTCGGGTTGGGATTGTGGCTCCTCTGGGATTGTGATCTGGGAACGGGTCAGGCTTGGTCAGCAGGTGGTGAGCAATGGCACTGGGTGTCACTCATTTGCATATTTTATTATTATCATTATTATTTTAAGTTTTATTTCCATTATGGAATTGTTCTTATCTCAACCTACGAGTCTCCTTTCCCCTTCCCCTTCCAATTCTCTCCCCTGTTCCCTGGGAGGAGGGAGTGAGCAAGCGGCTGCGTTTGGCTGCAGCCCAGTGAAACCACCACAGGAACAAAAACAAAAATCACTGAGGGTCCTACAATGTGGATTTTTCAACCAAACTTTAAGTGGGCAGATTTCAATGTTGTCGTCGCTCATCTTAATTGCGATTTTTTCTTAATTGTAGAACTTTTATTTGGTTTATAGATAATAAGAGTGAGTCACTCCTAGGCCAGAAACAACTACCGGCCGTAAAACAGTTGATGGATGTTCAGGGCCAGCGTAAGATGATTTGGTCTCAGTCCAGTTCCCAGTAGACATGTGTCCACGTTACAAAAATAGGACGTTATTAAATGGCCATTGGATTGATGGAGTCAGAACAAAGACTCAGCAGGTCATTAATAGTGAGCTGGGACACTGGACGCCTCGGTGCACAGGGTACAACCTCCTCGCTTGAGGGGACAGTGCTACGGGCACCAGTTTGTGACTTTGACTGGGTCACTGGCTGCTTTCCCCGTCCATAAAATGCAGATCTCTGCCCTTTCAGGTGAACTGCAGAAATGATCATCTAAAGGAGGTGGTCACAGGGGGTGTGATGATGTGCGCTGAGCACAGAGGAAGCTGTGGAAATAGTTAATTCCTTAGTTCTCGTCACCATGATAATTAGTACTTTTGATCAGTAAATGGACACACCTCTGTGTCTCTGGCCAGGTTGTCATTTTAGGGTGCACAGGGTTGTCCAGCTGTAGAAACTCAAAGGAACATCTTCCCCGAGAGATACCAGCTGCCTTCTTACTTTCTGACTACGCTGGAGAGTATTGGAGCCAAGCTGAAAAAAGGTGGACGTTGACATTCATTTTCCTAAATTCAAAATTTGATGATTCATCAAATGCAGATGAGCACTGAAAGATGACGTAGTTACGGTGGAGAGAGAACTCCACCGAGGAGGTGTCACAGAAACCTTTAATTGCGTGTTGTTGGTTTGACACGTTGACATTGGGAGATACCGAGCGCGTCGTCTTCTAGCGCGGCAAAGACCTGACAGTGACAGTCGATTATGCTGGTAGTAGTTGTCTTCCCTTGTTGTAGCGTGAACATCTACTCTATAAATTCACAGAATCATAGAATCCCAGACTGGTTTGGGTTGGAAGGGACCTTAAAGCTCATCCAGTCCCAACCCCCCTGCCATCAGCAGGGACACCTTCCACTAGACCAGGTTGCTCAAAGCCTCATCCAGCCTGGCCTTGAACACTTCCAGGGAGGGGGCATCCACAACTTCCTTGGGCAACCTGTTCCAGTGTCTGACCACCCTCACAGTGAAGAACTTCTTCCCAATATCTCATCTCAGTCTACTCTTGTCCACTTTCCAGCCATCACCCCTTGTTCTGTCACTCCCTGCCCTTGGCCAAAGTCCCTCCCCACCTTCCTGGAGCCCCTTCAGGTACTGGAAGGCCTCTATAAGATCTCTCCGGAAGAATTAAAGAAGAAACTCTATTACAGACCAGCCAAAGCAGGCTTGATTCTTCTTCTGAAGACACATGTCCTTCCCTGTACTCACGTTGCAGAAACATGGGGGCAATTGTTTTATTTGTGTCCGTGCGGTTCAGGGGTTGAAAACCTGGTTGTTCCAGCTGAACAAGTTCTCCTTCATCTTTAGCAAAGGCTCCGAGGGAAAAAAGCAAGAGATAAAAAATAATTAAAAAAAAAACCTGGTGAGAATTAAAGGTCACCACGAGAGATGGAGATTCAGGATGAAAAGACTCAAGAGAAAACAAGTGGTAACAGCTCTCCGGGTGTCGGAAAGGAGAGGAGGGAGGTTTGTACCCACAGATTCTACTAATAAGCTGCTTGAAAGGAAAAGCAGCAGCGCTGGTGAGGAGGAGGGTTTGCTCTTTTGCTTTCAGATCAAAGGACAACCAGCAGCAGCCGAGTGGGCTGCTGTTTGCCGGACAGCGTGACAGCGGTGGAGGGTAGGTGATGGAAACATCTGCTTGTGCAGAACCTGCTGGGAAAGTCGTCAGATGCAGGAAAGGGGGGAGAGAAGTGTGATGTTATTGATTTAATTTGATTACGACGTTATTGATTTGCCATTGTATTGGGAAGTACCAGATGGTTTTGCTTTTCATTTCCTTTTTTTATCTGATTTAGATAATAATGAAAAGCCTTTGAAGGATGGGAGGAGTAAGAATTACCAGCCCAGATCGTATCGGGGGTTCTGGCTGTTACCAGGCATCGCAGAGGAAGGTGGGGTGGGAGAAGCTCAGCTCGCATGGGATGAAGCAACCCCATCGTGAAAGCTTTGTACATATTTCTTCACAGCAAGGGAGAACTTTAGGACCTCAATCCATGAGGTTTTTATCCCACTGA
The DNA here is from genome assembly GCF_000700745.2 of Antrostomus carolinensis. Classification (NCBI taxonomy): domain Eukaryota; kingdom Metazoa; phylum Chordata; class Aves; order Caprimulgiformes; family Caprimulgidae; genus Antrostomus; species Antrostomus carolinensis. The sequence goes on along the minus strand of NW_010301366.1, from coordinate 899 downwards.
GCTGAATTAAGGACGATTGTGGTACCCCAGGTCACCTTTATCTTTTCCCCATATATCCAAGAACTTGAATAGTGTTTGGTTTTAGGGGTGGCAGTGAGGACTTTGGTAGGAAAATGGAGGAGCTTTGCTTTTTGGTAGATTTCACCACGTCTTAGTGGTGGACTTGGCAATGCTGGGTTTATGGTTGCACTAGATGGTCATAATGGTCTTTTCCAACCAACCTGTTCTTTGATTTGATTCCCAAGGGAGCACATCCCACAATGATAAGTGGGGGGTTGGAAGGGACCTCTGGAGATCATCCAGTCCAAGATGTAGGACACCCAACTCAAGGATCTCCAGATGATAGCTGCCAGCCTCTGTTTTGTTGTCTGTTTACTCTTTTCTCCTCCCTTACATTCATGTATATTTATGTGAAGCTCCAAAATAGCCAAGAGCACTTTAATCAGAGGACTATCTGCAACCTAATCAGGGATAATGCTAATCAGGAAGTTCAGAGCGTGCTTTCACACTTACTGCAGGAGGAGAAAGTTTCCTCCCAACTCCAAAACAGAGTTTGGTGATATATTTCTAATTTTTTTTTTAAATTTGCCCCAGTTATCAGAAGAGAAAACAAAGATTTACTCTTTGCATCTGGTGTTTTAAAGCTGCACGACAGGAGCAGCCAATGCTGGATGTGTCACGTTGTCATGAGGAAATGATGCAAACGGTGTGAAGCTAATTTAGATCCAACATCTCTTGTGTTTCCAACCATGGGGATCTCACTTTTTCAAGCCAATCTCTCCAAATCCCATCTTTTTTTCTTCTTTTTTTTTGTCATGTGGCTTGGGTTGGATCCGTGCTGTAGCTTGTAGGAGGATGATTGTAATGCAGAGAAGCTGGTATGGTGCTTCTGTACAAGT
>NW_010301365.1:0-5984 GCF_000700745.2 Antrostomus carolinensis | reverse complement strand
CCTTCCTCACTGACCTTGGTGTCTGCAGAGTGGTTTCCCTCACATCTTCTCACTCCTCTCTAGTTACAAAGTGTGCTGCTTTTTTTTTTCCTAATTCCCCCTTTCTTTTTTCTTAATTATGTTCTCACAGAGGCGTTACTGATGGGCTCGGACTTGGCCAGCAGCGGGTCCGTCTTGGAGCTGGCTGGCCTTGGCTGGGTCCGACATGGGGGGGGCTGTGTCAGACATGGGGGAAGCTTCTGGCAGCTTCTCACAGAAGCCACCTCTATGTCCTTCCCCCCTCCCCCCGCTATCAAGACCTTGCCATGCAAACCCAATACATGCAGCAATGGAATGTGTCAATTACAGCTTCAGGAAAAAATTTATCCTAAGGGTCACTGATCTAAAACCCCTGCTCTGGTTAACAGAAAAGCCTGTTTGGGTTGATCATTGGCCCCTAAAAGGGGATAAACTTATTCAAGCACAACGGTTGGTAAAAGAACAATTAGATGCTGGTCAAATAGTACCATCAAATAGTCCATGGAATACTCCAATATTTGTGATTCCTAAAAAATCAGGAAAGTGGTGGTTGTTGCATGATCTTAGAGCTACTAATGCAACTATGCAACTATGGGTGCCCTTCAACCTGGGCTCCCAAATCCGACAATGCTGCCTGTGAATTGGCATCTTTTTATCATGGACCTTAAAGACTGTTTTTTAACTATTCCATTACATCCTGATGATTGCAAACACTTTGCTTTTTCTGTACCACCAATAAATAACTCTGAACCTATGCAGAGGTATCGATGGACAGTTTTGCCGCAGGGAATGACGAACAGCCCCACCATATGTCAAACAGTGGTTGCAGCTGCTCTGCAACCAACCAGACAGAATTTTCCATCCAGCATCATATGTCATTACAGGGATGATATTTTGCTATGGGCTGAGAATGAAGAATATCTACAAAAACTTTACAGCATATGCTTGTTATGCTCAAGTCCCACGGATTACAGTTAGCAGAAAAAAAAGTGCAGACTGTGCCACATGGAAATATTTGGGATGGATATTATCTGAACAACATATTAAGCCACAAACTTTACAAATTACAAACAAGACTGAAAACTTAAATGACCTGCAAAAACTATTAGGAACTATTAGTCAGGTGAGACTTATGTTAGGAATAGCTAATCACAAATTAAGCCATCTGTTTTCTGCTTTTAAAGGTGACAGTGATGTGTTATCCAAAAGACAGCTGAGACCTGAAGCTGAACAAGAGCTAAATTTGGTAGCTGAAAAAATTTTTACATTACAGGCAGATAGAATCAGAGTCAAGGTACCTATATGTCCTTTTATTCTTCTCACTGAGTTTCAACCAATAGGTTTGATTGGGCAGGTATCTGATGATAATAAACATCCCATTTATTTAGAGTGGTTGTTTTTACCAAATAAGTTACAGAAAACAATAACTACCCTTTTAGACCTTATTATCTGTTTAATTATGAAAGAGTGACATCGCACTCAGGCATTAACTGGTTATGATCCCACTATTATCTATTTGTCTTTTCAAGCTCAGGAGTATCTCTTTCTTTTTCAAAATTCTATGTCGCTGCAAATTGGTAAAACCAATTTCCCCAATAAAATCAGCCAGTGCAATTTGCAGCAACATAGAATAATAAGGTCTAAAATGGTATTTACCCCCTTGCCATTTATTGCAGAACATGCACAATTTAGCAATCAGACAGAAACAAGTCATTTCATCAAAGCCTCTTTCCGATGCTCACGCAGTATTTGTTGATGGCTCTGGAAAGTCTGGCAAAGACAATAGTCTCTGGTAGTCTGGAAAGACAATAATGAATGGAAGAAGTCTATAATACACCTTTCCAGATCAACTCAACTTGTAGAATTAGGAGCTGTATTACACACCCTTCAAATTTTGTTAGTGATTCTGAATATATAGTCAATGCCATTGGTCACATCCCTTTCTCCTTTTTGAAAGAAATAAATCAAAGGGAACTTTTTATGATGTTTCTTCATCTTCAAACAAGCCTAGAACGCAGGCAATTCCCTGTTTTTATTGTCCATATTTGTTCTCACACTAGTCTGCCAGGACCATTAGTTGAAGGGAATGCTGTAGCAGGTTCATTTACAGCAGCTGTTTTGACACTAGATTATGTAAGAGCCTCACACTCCTTTTTCCACCAGAATGCACCTGGATTGAGTAAACAGTTTAAAATTCTGCTGGCTCAAGCTAAAGATATTGTTCAAGCCTGCCCTGACCCCCTTGCCAAAACAGGAAGGAATTAATCCCAGGGGCTTGCATGCAAACGCAGTCTGGCAATCGGACGTCACACACTGTGCACCCTTCGGTCGGCTGCGTTCTGTCCACATCTCTACTGACACCTTTTCAGGGGCATTATGTGCTTCTGCACATACAGGTGAAAAGGGGTGGGATGTTTGATGCCACTGGACCCATTGTGTTGCTGTTCTTGGCAAACCTAAGGTCATTAAGATGGATAAAGGCCCAGGGTATGTACCACGCCGCAATACGCGTGATTTTTTACAAACCTGGGGTATTGAAGACATCACTGGCACCCCTCACAACCCCACTGGTCAGGCTATTATCAAACGTTGTCATTCAACATTGAAATGAATGCTCATAAAACAAAAAAGGGGGAATATGCCTCCTCAAGAACAATTGGATAATGCTATTTATACTTTGAATTTTGTAAATGCAACCCTGATTTCGGGCCAGGTAGTGACAGCTGTAGAGTGACATTTTTCTGTTCCTGAATATTTTTTGACACAACCAAAGATTCTGTATAAAGACCCTCTATTGAGTCCACAGTGGATTGGTCCTGTTAAATTAATCCCTTGGGGGAGAGGGTACGCATGTGATCTTCTGCCCTCAGGACCTTGGTGGCTTCCAGCAAGACACATCAAACCTTATAATGAGCTGGAAGGACACAATGCAGAACCCCGTGCCTCAGATGAAGAAGGTGAATGTGACTGACAGCAAACGAGCACGGAAAAGAAAGAGAACTGCCCAAGAGGAACCTATGGCATGGGGAAAGCTAAAACAACTGCAACAAACTGCAAGTACTGTGATGGCAACTGTGGGTGCACCTCCCACTCCAACAAACACCTTTTTGGCATATTTAGCCATAATTGCCAGCAATAGTTCAGTAAGGATTATCCTTATCTTTTCATTCATTTGTTGTCTTGGCCAAGCCCAACATTGGGCACATATATTAGATCCTCCTTTGTTCAAACCAGTAACATGGTAAGACCCAGATGTTCCTATTCCAAATAATGATTCAAAGTGGGTAGGAGGAGCTTGGGTGCCACCACCTGGACCTTTAATTGAAGGAAAAGATTGGATTCAGAGTAACAATTCACATGTGTATCATACAGAATTGCCCCCTGTCTGTGTGACCAATAGGAGGATAACAGGTTGTTTGGAAATAAGTGAAAAATTTCATTTATTTTACCAGCAATGTGACAATAAACACGGGGTAGTAGGAAATATGACGTTTATTTCTATTCCAGGCATCAAACATCTTAATATAAGTCAAAATGTAACCATGAATCCACCTGTAGAAATCTCATTATGTAAAATACCAAGAGGGACTACAAGGGATGTAGTTAATTTTAATTGGATTCATTGTAGATTGCCTGAGCCTGCTTTACAACAAGCAGGGGATGTAAAATTTTGGGACTGGGGCCCCTGTGGACATTTAATTACTAACTCATCCAAGGCTCTGAACTTCTCTGAAAAAAAACAATGAAACCCTGAAATGGTCTGAAGGGGTCTTTCAGGACCCGTGTTACAAATTGAATATAATGGTAGTTTTAGTCCTTTCTTTATGAAACTTTGGCATTTAGCTTTGCTATTTAAATTGAGACATGTAGCTCATGGAGTGTATGGAAGGAATAATAATACACAATATAGCTTGAATCTAACTGGTTTTCACAATGATTCAATAGTTGGAAGAAACTCTCTAACTCTCTTATTTTGGAGTTTTAGAAAGCAGGTATTCTTTATTGCACATGGAGATCACTCCCCAAGGTGTGTGTGTGCCTTTGCTTCAGCACACATTATATTGACCTAATACATGTATATTCATTGAGTTTCCGAGAAATTATCCACATATTCAAAACACTTCCCATAACTATTTAGCATAGCAAATGTCCTTCATGCTTGCACAACAAAAGGAGTCGTTGGTGGTCCCTGATAGTCTTCTGCTCTTTGGTTCTGTGCAGTTATGTCTCTTTTACACACTTGGGACAGTATTCCTTGAAGAATGTTTGGTAACAGCTTCAGAATTAAGCAATTAACAGATACATGTGAAACAACTAGGTGATAAGCATCCACTTCAAGGTTGTTAGCAATCCAAGGGGATGGATGTAATGTAACAGCTCCTGCAAACAACTAAGTGATTCGTAAATCTTCTAGCTCCTAAGGGTTTAACTCTTCCCATATTATTTTAATTGTATCACACATAGTAATATTTCTCAGTTAAACGTTAAATGTATCAGCAATTTTACCAGTGAGGCGTAGAGCTTCTTGTGAATATGACACATTCAGGATTGAGTCAATTAGCTAAAGTATTTCAACAACCCTGACAGCGAAAAAGATGCTTTATAAACTGGCTTATAGCATTCATAATATCGACAATTATTATAATGGCCACTGCAGCAATCGCAACAACAGCTTTAGCCAAATCAGTCCATACTGCACATGAGGTAGCTGAAGTGTTAAGTAACGTAACACAAGATTTAGCTATGCAAGCAAGCAAGCATTGATCAACAAATACTAGCTCGCTTAGATGCCTTAGAGGCTGCTGTAATTTGGCTTGGGGATAGGCAAAATGCAATGGCTAATGGAATGAAACTCCAATGTGATGGGGAATATAAGGATAAGAATTTATGCGTTACTCCATTAACATGGAATGGCAGTGTGTATAGTTGGGATAAAATTAAATTGCACATTCAAGGAGCCTTTTCAACTAACGTTGATGGTATGGTTCAAAATTTATCATTGGCTTTGCAGAACCAACTATCTGCTCTGCAAAAACTGGCTCACGAAAGTATAATGGATGATATTTCAGACAGCGTAAAGTGGTTAAATAAAAAAAATTGGTTTACCAGGTTAAATGTACGCGTTTGGATATTCGTTGGTATTGGATGTGTTTGTGTTATTTTTATACTTATAGTTCTCCAACTCCTCTGGAGGATGGTGCAGAGTTTCAGAAGAACTGAAGCAAGAGTTCTCACCACCCTCGTCATGAGCCCACTGTTCCAAAACAAAAAAAGGGGAGATGTGGAAGACAAATCAAGACTGACCAAGGATAGCACTGGAATTTGCAGTGTATTCCCAGGTGGGCTTCACAGGACAGGAGTTGAATGTGTGAGAAGGTCAGGCTGGAAAATCACCTGAGGGTTTGCGTGTACTGAGATGAGACTGAAAAAGAAGTATCCTGGTTTATGTCCTCTGCAGCTTGATTGTTTTGAGAACAAAATTGTATAAATGCTAACTGAGTGAGGAGACAAGGGGAATCTTGCTAATAAAGAAGCTTGGAGACAAGGGATTCTAGGATTCTTGCTAATAAAGAAGCTTGCTTTACACATAAGAAGGCTCGGAGTCCTTTTTAGTCCTTTCATTCGCCACAGGGCTGCTTCACCAAGCTGGAGGGAAGGAAAATGCCACCCCCACTTCTCTCCTCTCCTCTCCGGAAGGGTCTTGGGTGGGTTGTGAGAGATCCCTCAGGGAATGTGGGCTGTGGAGGTCAGTCCTTGAGAGAAGGTGTGCGGGCTGGCTCTCAGCAAGGCCGGCCTGCACGGGAACAGCAGCTGGACCTCTGGAAATGCATCACGAACACATCACAGCTCGGACACGTATCAAGAAAATGGGGCTTTTTCCTAAACTGTAAATCCCCGGGTCGCATCCCAGCACCGCACAGACCCCGAGGCCGCCTGGGAGACTGCGGGGTAAAATTCAGGCCTTG
>NW_010301364.1:0-42293 GCF_000700745.2 Antrostomus carolinensis | reverse complement strand
GGTGTGCGCGGCAGTGGGCAGCACCGAGGCCTGTGGGGACAGCTGGGCCACCTCCCGGTTCGCGCTCCCGCTCGGTGGCCCTGAGAGCGCAGGAGGCTGCACCCAGGGCGGGACCCTGCGGGCGGCCCTGCCGGGGGGCCGCTCCCTGCCGAGGGAACGTGAACTCGTGTGTAAGGAGAGCTGTCTGTCTGCCTCGGGCCTTGCAGCTTTTTAGTAAAATCTTACCGAACAGAATAAAATGTCTTAAAGCGAGGAGGTTTGCAGTTATTTTAGAAAAACAAATAATGAACTAGCTCAAGAGGCACATGTGCTTTTCCTTAGAAATGAATAAAATGTGATCAATGTTGTGAACATCTTCTGATATAAAAACTAGGACAGTGGGCCTGAATGGTAGACCCACGGGGAGGGGAGGGTTTAGAACAAAGAGCAAAGGCCAGTCTTGACTCCATGAGTACTGGATGTAAAGAGTATAAAAACTTTCTTAGTCATGTCATAAATAGGTTGTCCGTGAAAGTTCCCTTTAAATATTCTTACTGAGAAGCCAAATAGAGAAGGAGCACTGTTGCTTACCTTGTGAAGATGATTATTACACAATAAAAAAAGCACCATCTTTCTAGTGTGGAGTTCCAGTAAATTATTTAAGTAGAGCTTCTTGTCCCCAGATTATCTTCTTTTTTTTTTTCCTTTTAGGACATATAATCACCATGTCAGCTGCACTATTGCCTAAGCCACAAATGCGGGGCCTTTTGGCCAGGCGGATGAAATTTCACCTATTTGGAGCGTTTTTTGTATCTGTGGGATGTGCGGCTTTATACAAGGTGAGATCTGTAGTCACTCAGTTATAAACTGGACTTATTAGAATGTTTTAAGAATTCATAATATTTTTTTGTTGAGATCTGATCGAGCTGTTCATCAGAAAGCTTTAGTAATGTATTTTTGTAAGCATGTTTCCAGAACATAAATAAATCTTCCTAATCTTCATTTGAAGAAATGATATTAATGACCTGATGCCTTAAGCTGTGTGATGAAGATCACGCAATTTGTGACAACTTAACCTTGAGTTAGAGGTTAGGCTACTCCTGATCATTCGCACGATTGATACACATGAACTCTAGATAGTCTGTGTCTCTGTTACAGGATCTGAGACTCTAGAGAGTTGTCAAAGTCTTATTTTATCTTGACTGATTTCAGAAAACTTGCTTATAAGCAATTTGGAAAACCCATTCTTCACACTGAAGATATCAGTGTGGGGAAGGCTAGTATGGTCCTTTTATCCTTTCTTTTGAAGTAGCATGTGGAAATGGAGCATTACATTTCCAAAAAACTCACTTAAAGATGGGAGTGTGTTTTTCATGGTCCTTAAGAGACTTCTGACAAAGATAAGAGTGGTGGTTGTTCTTGAGTGCCTTTACTAAATAATTCTCAGATCTCAAAGCAAGCAACACAGTTTGCATTCCTGTGGAAGAATTATATCTTGGTTCGCCCACTGAACTCATTCATACGCTATTTGTAGCATTTGAGTAGTCAGAAAGCTACAGATAAAAGGGACTAGAAATTAAGTTAATTTCAAGTTGTTCATGAAAATACCAATGTAGACTTCTTGGAGATCAACAAATGTCTGTCAGAAACAATGAGCTTGCACAGTTAAAGTTCAGCATCAGCTTAACACATCTGTTAAGAGGTAGGCAAGCTTGGTTGTGGTCAGACTTAGAATATAATTTTTTTTAATAGTCTGTGGTTTTATACCTTATTTGGCACCACCATGTTAACACACTAGTACGGCAGCAGACCATACCTAGAACAAGCAACAAGGATCTCAGTAATGATCTATGTCATTACATGTTAGATACTGTTGGACAAACCCACCTTGAAGTTTCCTTCACATTTTTGGGGGGCTTTTTGAGCATATCCCTGTGCTTCAGGTGAATGAGTATCCAGAGAGTCAGGATTGTGTCTCTGTGTCAGTGAGCTATAAGATTGGCTTGTCAGTCTTGTAAAATTCTAGCAGATGGCTGTAGTTGACCTACAGACTAGCTCAGATGTAATACATTACTCTAGGATGCCATTTTATCCGGAGTTACAGTTTTGCAGCTGCCCACAGGCACAAAACTTGCCATACTGGCATGTTTTACATAGAAAACTATTAGGCTGGGCACTGGACACTTGAGTGTCAATATAGGTGGAGTGTTTCTGTATCTTAAAAAGTGTAATGTGGTATCTTGTAATGGACTTTCTTTTTAGGGTTTCACTTCAGACATTTGTTTTCCTGACCATTGGTCAGGTAGTCTGGTGGACTTGGACAAGAACAAAGTAATACTTTACTAATTTGAGCTAAAGCCTTTTTAGACTGACCTCCACTGATACAAACCTTAGCACTAATAGAAGGAAAAATATGTTTGTAAAGCTTTGCAAGCTTTAATTTTCTATGTGTTACTTTCCAGTTTGGAGTTGCTGAACCCAGAAAACGAGCTTATGCAGAGTTCTATAAAAACTATGATCCCATGAAGGACTTCGAAGCCATGAGAGCAGCTGGTGTGTTTGAGTCTGCACCACCCAAATGATAACAACTGGCATTTACAGGTAATAAGCTGCTCTGCATTAGAACAAGAGTAAATTAGATAGTTTCAGTGAAACATTGCACTTCTATTTGGAGGTTCTTCCATTTTGATCAAATAGGTGCTTGCAAAGAAAAAGGATAGAAATTGCACTCGAGAGACCTCAGAGTAATAAAACCACAAAGAAATATGGGAACTGGGGAGCGGGGAGTAAGGGCAGGTGCTTAACTTGTGTGATGTAGGAGACTTGCACAGAGTGATGCCAGGCCTTTCCCTCCTCATGCAGCCACGTTCAGAACAATTCTGTCTTCGCATGGAGAGGAGACAAAGCTCTTGTATAAGGCTCTAAGACTTGCCTGAATCGCTGTTATGTTGATGCTGTCACATCTTGAACTGCTTAGCTTCTGGCTATCCATATCTACTGCTTACATACTTGTGGTGGCACAGTGAATGAGAAAATGGAGAGGCTGTTTCTCTCTCATAGCATGCATCTTAATATAAGAAACAGAGATAGCTTCCACACATCCTTTTGTCTTTTGAAGTTGGTGAGAGGGGGAAGATAACTAGTCATGAGGGGAATTCTATTTAAATGCATACTTACAAACATACATATATAAAAATCACAGTGGCATACAGCTTTGTGTGCTGATATTCAGATTTTTGCCATTCTGAATTAAGCTTGAATAGAACTTTGTTCACAATACCATTTTCCTAGCACTTAACGCTGCCTTTTGTTTGAAGACTACCAACCATTCTTGATTTCAGTCTTGTCGTAGTTATTAATAAGCACATTGACTGAACTGCACAAGCTCATGATGTGACAACTCAATAAAGAATTCCTCCCCCCTTCTTGATCCAGATTTCTTACATTGAGTTCTCTGCTTCTCTTAAAATGACTTCAAACTAATCTAGAATGATAGCTTTTTCATTCTTTTGGAATGTTTTCATATTGTGATCATTACGCGATAATCTGTGGCTCTAATTATCCTGGCCAGCTGGATTTTCTCAGCCCGCTTGCTTAAAGCAGCAAGATTGAATAAAACATTTGTACCTAAGACTATTAATACTGAATTCTGTTGTGTGACAATCTACAACTATTTGGTTTCTGCAGAACACAGTTACATAAAAAGCAGAGCTCCAGCTCTACTAACAAATGTAAAAGGAAAAAAAAGAAGAAAAAAAAAAAGGTGGCAGTCCCTTTGTAATTTTTTGAGCGAGGGGAAAACTTCTGTTCTTTAGCTGTGACTGCAACAAAGATAAATAATGAAATGATAAATTTACGTGGTTTTAATCCTGGTAGTTCTGCCTCTGGTTTGGTCCTATTGCTAATATATAGGCACTTTTAAACTTCCTTAGACACTAGAATTGCATTCTTTAGTCAGGTGGCCTTCATCAGAGTATTCTGAAAGGCCATCTGGTGGTAAAATCATTTGAAACAAACACTGTCAACAAGGATGCATGTTGAATGTTTAATTGGAATCATGAGCAGGACTTTTTTCAGCGCAAATAGAGGTCTACTCTCAGTTAGCTTGTGTTCCCATTTGCAGCTAAAGAAAAAAAAAAAAGAGTTGCACATTGTGTGCACCTGTTAAAATTAAATGTTTCCTAAACACTTCTTCCATTCCTTAATTATACCAGCTCAAAAGAAAATGTGAAAGACAAATCTTTATATGTGATTTTGTTGGAATTGCTGATGCTTCTTATTCCTTAGCCTATTTATATAAGAACTGATATTTTTCACTATTTCATAGTAGAAAGAGATTGGGGTTTTTTTTTGTTCCTGCACATGAATACATAAGTAGAAGAAGGGGAGAACAATGCCAGTGTTTCAGATGTTCTGAAAAGACTGTGAAAAGGACAAGTACACAGAACAGATGGAAGGCATTTTCATTTGCCTCAGTAGCTTAAATCTTAGCTACGGAAGTTGGATGGAGGTTGAATTTCATACTTTTTTTGGTGTAGTTACCTAAAAGGTACAGTGGTCATGCATGCTCTACATCTCCCATTTTACTGGAATATATTCTGTACGTGGCAGTAAATACAGTGGTTTAACCTCAGGTAATACTCACTCTGGAATCAGTATGCAGCCCCCAAATTGAGGAAGAGGGAGGGTAGGCAGGGAAGAGAATTAATGAGTTAAGGTGTTGGCTGGGAACTCTGCACCGAGTTTGTTCCTGCAGGGCCTTGCAGGCAACTCGGTTTGTCTACTTGGCATGGACTTTGTGTGGCGATACTGACAATGGAAACCAACTGCAAGTATAAATTTGTGGAGCGTCCTACCTCTACAGCGTGCTCAGTAATAGAATCAAGGGGCAAGCTAAGAGTTTGGTGCTAACCGCTTGCATGACTCTTGTCATGGAGCACAGCTGGTCTTGGATTGTGTTCAGTGTACTGGGGAGAAGCAATTTGAATTTGGTTTTCTTCCTTCCTTGGTAGGTTGCCTACACCACTTGTTTCCTCTCTGGCTCCTATCTGAAAGCTGCATTCCTTTCTCTTTCAGGCCCTTAGCAAGATTGATTCAGTTATCAGTGCAGCATGTATAGTGAATCTGACGTGCTGTGCCGGATTGTTCCAGCTCTTGATTTGTTCCATGTTTCACTTCTGTTTGCCACATGAAGGGTGTGCGAGTCTTAAACCATCAGGAAGTAACAGGGGGAATTCCTCTAGACTAAACCACCACATAAACATTTCTCTCTATCGCTTTGCATTCATACATACTAATATGTTTACTTAAAGCATGAAGGTTGTCCAACATAACTTACTTTTTTTGTCTTGCAGATCCCCTTCAGTCTAAGGAGACTCGATGAACGAACCTTATTTGTTCACTGAATTATAAAGTGTAGTGCACTTCAGTTGCATGGCACGCTGTAATGTAACTCAATAAATAAAATACATACGTCAGTGGTGCTTAGTTGTCTTCATTAATGTCAAAATCTTTAAATGCTCAGATGCTGAAAAGAATGGTGGAAAGTCTTCAGAAATTGCTCAAGATGAATAAATCTAGTTTTCTTTCCCCCAGGAATTATTTGCATCTTTGTTTTGGCTAAATTCCACATTTGATAACAAAGTATATGCCTAAGCAATTACAGCTCGTTTGTCTTCGCTGCTGATGGGAATATGCAAGAGGATAGTTGTTAGTGGAAGGGAGAGGCTCCCTCTTATACATGGTACGTAACTCTGACTGGAAAATGACTCCAAACTGCAGGAGTGTTCACATACGTTTGATGTAACAGGGGAAAGAGGCTAAAAGCAGACAAAAGAAGAAATAGTTATTTTAGGGTATCATGGGAAGGGAATGAGAATCTTTGTGTGCTGCTTCTAGACATGTATCATGTCCTTTTTAATATCTGGAGGTAGTCAGCTAGGCATAGTTGTGATCTCTGCTACTTTCTCTGTAGTCCAAGGCCTGATGCTCTTATCTTCTGCCATCATTTGCTTTGTGCATTGCCTGTTGCTGAGGTTGGAGATGGTACTAGGACTGTCACTCTTGATGGCTGCATGTGGGTACTAGGAGGGGAGTCAAAGGTGATGGTGTGAAAGGGAACACTTTGTAGAAGCATGACAGATTAAGCCATCACCTGTGTTGCATTTGAAGGTCTTCAGTTCAAATCCTGCTTGGAGTAACTCATTATTTTAAATGGATCATTAACTACTTAACACTTAATAGGTATCCATGAGCAACATTTGGACTATTGAAAGCATGTAAGTAATGTGTTTGATCCGGAACGCTATTACAGACCAACATGGCATTTCCTTTAAGCTTTCTATACAGGCAGTGATTCCTTTAAGCAGAGAAAGAATTTGACGTTAGTGGTGCAGGGGAAACCATCTAGTAATCAAAATACCCCTGTTCCTATAAATGTAAACCAAAGCTTAACAATAGCAAATGATACCCATTTATCTTCCCATGTACAGTATAAACATTGTATGCCATTAAGTACTGACTAACATTTTCTCAGGCACGTCTGCAGGTTTGAATAGCCAGGGGTCTTTAGTCATACTGACAGCTGCAGAGGCAAAGAAACTTGCTACTGCCAGGTGTGCAGGCTAATAGACCTGGCTTCCCTTGCAGCTCTAGCCCCTGTATTCTTCCCAGTTGCTATGAATGAATTTACTTTTAAATTCTAAGTTTCTTCTAAACTGTTATAGCCAACAGCAGTAATTGTTGTAGTCTGTGATCCTTCAGTTACCAGCATGTGGTGATTTAAAGAAATGAGTCTTGTGACTGAAGATAACTTTTTAACCACACAGCAGAGCTCAGGGACGCCTCTGGCTAAATGCATTCAACAATGAAAACGTGAACTCAACTTCTGTGTCTGTGCTCTGAGAGTCTGCAGGTTGTAATTGTTGCTTTCTGTAATGTTACAGATTCGCAATGGATGCAAAGCAAGTACTTCCTTTCAGCAGGCAATGCCAACCAACCCAGAGCTGGCTTTCCTCTGGAGCAGGAAGGGAGGGCGAAGCTGGGTACCTAACATTGGAGTAGGCAGAAGGGCCAACCTTCTGTTCTGAAATCAGCACCAACCCTTTTTTTTTTATTTTTTTTATTCTTTTTGCCTTTGCCTGCAAGAGTTGAGCTAATCCTGTTTTCCACACAATTGGGAGTGGGACTTAGCATAGCACAAGAAAGACCTGTGTGAGTTAGACCTTAATCAGCTGCTTGTTACAGGGTCTGGTGTGCTGTTTCTAGGAGATGCAGCGCTCAAAAACGTGCTTGGCTGCTCTGAGACCATCCCAACTGTCTGTTAAGTTTTTTGCTATATTTATGTATGAAATAATATATAAAAAGGAATTGTTTGACCTAAACTGCTTTGGGGAAGGTCTTGCCGTGCCTAAGCCTGACCATGCCTTCAAATTTTTGGCTGGTTGACTTTATTCTCGAGTGTTTGAGGAGTGATTGATTGTTCTGGAAGCAAACTAAAAAGATAGATTTGAAGTTGTGAGCTCTCCAGGTCTAAAGAGCATTATGAGAGTAGGCATGTTTTAAGAGTACATGCTGGAGTGCTTTAGCAGCTAAGTACAGGCAGCTGCTCTTTGGACAACTTTGTTTTCATAGTTCACACAGCTCATATGTAGGAGAGGCTGATTTATATGCCGTCTCCACACACGTTTCCATACATGTGGTCAGAAGGGGGAGAAAGAACCTGCCTAATGCAGTAAAGATGCTAGCTCAATTTGCTGAGGAAGAGAGTGTAATTTAAGCAAGTGTTTAGTCCAGGAGAATATAATTCAGGAAAAACACAAATGTACCTATCTATCTTAAACAACGGCTGTAATCTACAAACTTTTAGAAATTAAGCTGCTGCCTTCCCTCATTTTTTTACAGGTGTGTTTGGATCCTCTTGGCCAGTTTGTGTACTACATAAATGATGAACAGATCAGTCTAATTCAAATGGTGACTACAGTGCTGTTTTGATTCAGTCAGTCACAAAAGCATAAAACTTTTCAGCACATGTTTTTGGCATGCTAATAGTCAGGTTTTACTTCCAAAGTACTGTCATTATCTATTGCATTTTCTGGTACATGACAAAGTCCAGTGACCAACTGGAATCTACTGGGGTCTAAGTGAAGCTTGTATGTCTGTCTTGTCGCTATTCTACAGCGACCTGTTCATTCCCTTGTAACTGAATGACCAGAGAGCTCATAAAAACAAGTATTATAGGAATAGCTTTATTATCTTTAAACAACTCATTATATTACAATTTATCCATCAATATGCAAAATTAGAAGTATTAAACTATTTCCATAAAATATTCAGGAATGGAGAAGCATGTGTGTGTGTATATACACATTTTTTTAAATAGTGTTATTTAAACAATGAGAAAGTTATGAAATCACTGTATGAAATGTTGACAATGGATAGGCCTATTTCACATTCAGGAAAGGACAGTGCAGATCCCAGGCTTTTCAATTTTCAGTACCCAAGAGACACGGCTTTTAGAAATACCTTTTAACAAAACAAAACTCACGAGAAAAACATTGCAGGTACTACATTCTTATTTACTGTGCATTTGGTCATATCAAGTATGCATAGAATTTATTAACTATAAAGCATATGTATCTGCTCCAAATCTGATCAGATTTTATTCCAGTTCTTGTCTCCAATTCTGGCCATGTTCAGGAATCCCCAGACAAAATTCATGTCCGTAAGTACGTAGAAAAGGGGAGAAAAGTAATATGCATCATTGAATACCAAGTAAGCTTTTGTTTCTTCAAATAAAGCTGCCAGAGCCAGATTTGGCTTATAAAGTAATCTAACTGTACCCAGAGACAGTGATTTCTTGCCCACTACAAACTGTAAAACATCTGAAAAATAAGACACTTCGAAAGCTCATTTGTCTTGATGCGTTTAATGCCATATTTATGTGTGTTCCATGATGGCATAATTAACTACTAATGTAATTGGAGCCTGTGGGTCCATACTTTTCCATCAACTTGGAAAAAAAAGCCACCCCAAAAACTCACTTTGCTTAGCACAAACATATTTGAGAGGTCATGTTTCTAAATATCCCTGGTTTTATCTGTACAAAAATTATAAACATAAAGTGAATTAGGGCTTAAGTGAGTATGTACTACGTAGTGGTGGTAGATCAGAAGTAAGTGAGTCCCAGCAAGCTATACTTAGCACCTGCACACCTATGTTACATTGAGCTTACAGATTTTTGGTAGATTTTAAGGAGACTAAGCTCTGTTACTTGCTTCCAGCTAACACCCAGACAATGCACAATGTTATATATACACTGAAAGTCTTGAAAATTTGATGGTGGATAAAATAAAGTTTCTGTATACAGACAGTTTTAAAAATAAATTCATGTTGTAGTTCATGTTTTGTTCTCCCAACCACACAAAGGCACTAGTTTACATTAAGGACTAATGTCCTGCAAAACTTCAGTCAAATAAAGGAAGCTATTTTAAGGTTAAAGTGGTGCTAAAACCCAGCTGTCACTAGTAACTTAAAACAGCCACACTGTGTTTCTCAGATTTAGTGGGGGAAAATGTTTTGCCTCAGGACGTACATGTTGGGGGGAGTGCGTGTGTGGGGGGAAAGGCTCGGCCTTGAGCAAGTTTTTACAGCTGAGTTATAAACCTGGTTTATAACAGAAACTGGCAGACCCTAAAATATGATATAGTGGGTATTGATACACATTTGGTGTGTGTGGCAAAAATGTCTGTATGCACACAATTTTTCCTTATTCTCTGATTTTTGGTTATTGAAAAGAAAAAGGATTTTGATTGAGCTACAGTCCAAGGCTGTTCCTTTCCACTTTAGTTGTTTGCTAGAACACTTGCCTTCCAGCACTAGTAATTTGGCTAGGTTTTTTGAATGCTGTCAAGATTAGAAAAACTATTCGGCTTAGTTTTGTTACCATTTCCTACTACCTGAAAAATTATATACATCTCTCCTTGATGTAGGTTACTGCAGAGAAAGCACTACTTTCAAAATGATAAGGTATTACTATAGTCACCACAAATAATTACTAATGAAATCCTTTCCTCAAGGCTTTATTTTTTACCATGGTGAATTTGCTAATGAATACTTGGGCAAAATTTGGATCAACTATGTATTGATATGTTTTCATTATAGTTGGAAGGTGTTCGGTAGCCACAGTTTGCAATGCTGGTGGTGTCGCGGTGCTGGTAGCGAGGTGGTAAGATGTCTTTGTGATATACTCCACAAGGCGGTTGTACTGTTGTTCTGATAGTCTCTCTCTAGCTCCATCTGCCTGAAATCAAATAACAAAATGATTACTGAGTAATTGACAGTAACTGATCTCAGTGGTGAGGACAGTAACTTCCACATTACTTTTCTGTAGTTAAAAACCTTCCTGGGATCTTGCTTACAATAGTTGATTAAAACATTCATTAAATTGTTCTGCCATAGTTTAGTGCTTGGTGGATTAGTCCTCTCCTGTGCTGTTTTGGACACTTCTGGGAAGCTGTAACTCTGCCATAGAAAATTGAAGCAGTATCTTCTGAGAATTTCAGGGATGGCCTCTATACACCTTGCTTAAGAACAAATCTTTACAGTACATCAACTCTTACAGGAGACAGGAAAAGCATCTGAACCCCTTTTAGAAAAATGCCAGTAGCTCCTGGCAGTGCTTATCAGACAGCAATTCTAATCAGCAGAAACTTCTTATCACAAAGCACAAATAAAGACAGCCCATAGCTCTATCTGGGCAGTTAAGTTTAAGTAAGTCTTTAAGTTACTCGATTTAAAATAAAGACTAGAAGCTACTTTCCTGGTGAATGTTCTATGATGGGATATATCCATCTGCTTCTGGTCACCAGAAATGCCATTCTGGGTCAGAGGACCCACACAATTACATTTTTAAAACAAAAGGGCTTTACTAGACATGATTTGGGTGTGTCATTTCTGGAGAAGAAATTAAGTTGTCTATGCAAACTGCCTTTTCCACCACCATGAGTTGGAAGGAGTCCTCTAAAGAAATCCCTTTTTGCAGACTGAAATATGTAGAGGTTCAGGGCTTTACCAAGAGGGATGCAAGTAATCTACCTCTAGGGGAAAAATATAGAAAACAAATACTGTCAACAGAAAGGTGGTATCTACCATATGGTTTCAACCAGATAAAGAATTAGATGAAAATCCATGGGCAAACCTGGCTTTGGAAGATCAATCTGCTGTGCCCTTTTTTGAAGAATAAATGGAAGATGACTATGACTAGCTTGAGAAGGGAAGGCATGCAAGCAGGCATCAAGCTGGTTGCATGGTTTCAAAAAACTGTATTTCAGAAACACCACCATGGATGCTGCAGTGGTATCATTAGCAAAGTCAGTCAGAATACAAGTTATTTCCAAAATAACACAATGAACAAAAGGGCGGAAGCTATCCTAGGGCCAGGCCTTAATGCTTCCTTATTTACTCTTGGACAACTGCTGACCACTTTCATTTTTGTAGGGTTTAAAATGTCTTTGTGGGATGTCACATTAAGGATTCATATTGCCATCTTCTGACTGTCTTTCAGGGAGTTTTACACTTGCCTCACTAGATGTGATGATATTTTCAAACAGTGCCATTGGATTCAGTTTAACATCCAGGATCAGTACCTCATCACATCTCTGGACTGCAAGGCTCCTTTTAAACAAACCATTGCTTATTTGAAGAAAGAATTATTCTGATTGATAGATAGTGACACATGTCACATCCAAATCAAAACAGTCCCCTCTGGTTTTTTTAATATGCCTTTGGAGATGGATTTGCTGCTCAGCAAGTAGAAACCCTCCTGTTTTCAATCACCACCACAAAAATGCCAAAGGAAGCAGGCTCATGAACAGGCTCAGAAGCTCAAGGTTGGAGCCTATGCCTAGAAACAGTGCAAATAACAAAATGGGCAGAGGAGAGTGTGGTTTCCATGAATGACCTTAACGGGAAGGGAAAATCAGGAGGCAGACTGCTGCAGCAAACACTCGGCTAACAGTGGAGAATGGTGCCTGAACCACATCTTCTGTCTGGTGGCACAGAAAAAGTATCTCAGCAGTCAGTCCGTTTTACCAGTTGAGAGGAGAGAAATAGGCTAAAGTAGCACCTATTTAAACCAGATTGTAAGTTACAAGGTAAATTTTGCAAGTAGGTGGCTCCTCATTTTTTCCTGGTTTCTACTTCTAGGGCAGTAAGCCCAGGGGAAGCTGGGTTATAGTTCTGCCTCCACACTGACCAGAAGACCCACATTATCAAAGGAGATGGAAACAGTGTTGGCATTTGTGAACCCATTCTTCATTCAGCCCCGGGTTATATCCCACAGATACAGCATAATTATTCAGGAGGAAATATTAACTGCACTTGGATGGTCTTCCAAAGTAACTGGGACCCTACTTGCTTCCAGATGACTTCATCTGCAACCTTCTGCTTCTCCATCCAGTTTCAGTTTAGCTCGTTGTGTTGGGTTTGTGTGTGTGTGGGGGGCCACCTTGTGAGAGCAAAAGCTCCCCTGGTTCCAAGGCGTACCCCCCTCCCCAGCCCAGGATGAGCCAATTAGCAGTAGAGAAACGGCTCTGTGAATCCATATTTGTGAGGGGAAGGATGGTCTTGGTCTTGAAAAGAAGGTGGGGTGAAGCTGGAGGAGAGGCCATTGACCTGAACAAAAGACGACCATCATCCTAAACAAAGAGAGAGCTTCATTGCCAGGAGGAAGGAGGAAGAGGTGGAAGACACGAGAACTTCATACATCCAGTTCAACTGCATGACATAAGAGAAGATAAAGGAGGTCCCTTGCAGCCCATAGAGGTTCAACAGCAGAGCAGATACCCACATGTAGGCCATGGAGGACTCCACACTGGAGCAGAAAAGCTGAGCCTGAGGGCAGGTGTGACTGAATTGAGACCCTGAGAGTCACTCGATGCCAGAGCGGGGGTGAACCCCAAGAGCCAGGGTGTGAGGAGGTGCGCTGGGCTGGAGGCCCATCTGCAGCCTGTGGATGTCCCCATGCTGGAGCTGCGGGCTGTGCCCAAAGAGGTCCATGACTCCATGGGAAGCCCTCATTGGAACATCTTGTTCCTGGGCTTCCATGCTGGGAAGAGCAGCAGAGGTGAACTGACTGAACCCCCATTCCCTGCCCCCTGTGCTGCTGGGGCAGGAAGGTAGAGAAATGGGGAGCAAAGTGATTTGAATCCGGGAAGGAGGGAGAGGTGGGAGAAGGTGTTGTAAGATGTGGTCGTTATGTCTCACTGTGCTACTCAGACGAATGGCAATGAATTAAATTGATTTTTCTTTCCCAAGTTGAGTCTGTTTTGCCCATGACCATGACTGGTGAGTGAGCCGTCCCTGTCCTTCATCCTAATCCATGGCCCCTTTGTTGTGATTCCCTTCCCATCTCACCAGTGCAGGACCGCATGGTCTACCTGTGGTTAAGCCACCACGCTCGTATTGTTAAGATGACAACAACAGAAACTTGGAATTGCTGTTATTCTACATTGACTCCTAAATGGGACCTAACATTGCCACCGAGTGCCTTAGCCTGCTACTTTGAACAGCTATAACATTAATAGCCAGATCATTCAACAAATTAAAACTTAAGTCAAGGATTGCTTAACACACCTTCTAGAGGAATATTAAAGATACCATGTCCTTTCATGACAGAAGGCCACACTTTTGGGCTGAGAACTCCACAATTTTTCTAATCCCTCCCATTATGGCTTACAAAGAATAGGCCATCAGCAATTCTAACTAACTCTACAGCAGCTATAGCATCTTTGTTGCACAGACTGGACGTGTACGTAGCACTGATGGTGGGCTTTGTGCATGCACATGGACTGAGGCAGGAGGCCTGGTTCCTTAGGGTCTTCTTCGCTGCTTTGAAAAACCCAGAGACTGGTTTTCAGCTTCAGAAACAATAACATGTAGACTATCATGAAATCCCTGTTGCAGATCATCACAAAGAAATTCTGGAATATCTGGAATTCCAGGGCCCTTCAATTTTTTTGCTGTCTTGATGTTATGAGCTATACCAAGAGCAGCTGGAAGAGCAGGCCTTTTGAGTTTGAAGCCTGTCTGGAAGCAAGCAGTGTCCCAATTACTTTGGAAGATAATCCAGGTACAATTAATGCTTCCCTTTCAATAACAATGTTGTCAGTGCCAGAGTTTTCAAGAATCCATCCAGGCTATTCCCAGCCAGATGGATTAAGTTATATATTGAGGAGGTGAACAAGCCATCAGGCAAACCTATTGCTGAAGGAGTCAAAATATGCTCTATAACATCTCCGGTGATTACAGCTATAGAAAAACATGTTTTGTTTCCTAATAGTTCCAAGAAGCTCAGAAGAGGGAAGGGGAGAAACTGTTTTGGGCAAAGCTGAAACAAAAAATTCTGGCCGTCTTTACTAATGTCACCATGTTATGGAAGTGTTTGCACTTCAGCAGAGGACATCTTCAGTGCAACAAGATGGCCTGCCATTATTATTTAGAAGTTGTGTCTATTTGCGTGCAGGTCTGCAGCTCTGTGGCTGCTCACCTGCAAGTCACAGCTCACTCCTCCTAAGGTTCCTTGTCCTAATCACATTCAAAGAGTTTTTAGAGAAGCTCTTGTGGGGGAGCTGAAGGGGGGGCCCTGGCTCCCACCACCCCCAGCACTGCACACAACACCCCAAGCACCACAGAACTGACATGCTCTGCTGCAGAAAGGAAAGTACTAGATATGAAACTTCCCAGTCCAGTAAGGCAAAAAACTATAATAAACATTAATTACAAAGGAGTATTACATAACTCTATGTAATTACTAAAACTTTATTAAACTTTTGGAATCTTTTATTGTATTGCTGCCTCAGCATTAAAAACCCTTAAATTTTCTTATTTTTGTCTGCCTTACTTTTAAACTGCTCCTCCTTATAGCACATTTCTTTAAATTTTCACACAAATTTCAGCATCAGCTTCTGCGTTCTGAAGGAATGCTTATGCCAGATCTGGTTTGCACAGCATCACTCAGCTTTTGCTGTGTTACCATCACTGACTTTGCTCCACCTACGGCACAGGCACTCTTCACTACTTTTATTGCACCATACATTTTCTCAAGAGCCTGTGTCAGCAAAAGAGATTGTGTATTGAGGCTCTGTGGTTCAAGGCTTGCAGCTCTTGGCATTGCTACGCCACTGGAGTATGCTTCTATCCAGAACTTCAAGAAAAACACATGTATTTGGTCCAGCACCTCCAAAGCAGGTCACATTTACTGTGTGTACTAGCATGTGTATGTGGGAATGTTGGAGTATGCCATGTGGGGTTGTGCTGTGCATGTACAGGAGCCACTTGCCCAGGTGTCCTGTACGTTCACTGCTGCAGCAGCTGTGGGGACTAGAATTAGGCTCCCTGTCCCTTTTCTCCCCTCAGGCAGGCAGTCCCTCTGCCTCATCACCCTCTTGCAGTAATCTTTAGGCAAGCAGCCCTTCCTCCAGAGCAGCAGCCCACTCCTCACCCCTTGGATAACCAGATACAAACCCAAAAGCCGTCACACTACGGCCTAATAAAAAATATCTGGGCTGGTGCTAAAGTTAGGGTTAGGGTGGGTTGAGTGCATCAAATGCCCCATGGACAACAAATTATCTTCCTCTTCCCTCCAGGACAGTAGCTCTGGACTGAGCAGGACAGCCTGGATTCAGTCTGATGTATGCTTCCAGCAACCACACAGCATTCAGGAATAAAAAAGCTGAGCTTTTCCCACTTGCATCAGAATTCAAGTAATGCCTTATGTAGCTTTGTGGTGAGAGAAGGCAACTTCAGTCAACAGCACGCTGTGAGACTGAGGTTAGTGGAAAGACAATAAATGTAAATAGAGAATTCATCTCTAAAAAAAGCTTTCACAAAAAAGCCAGGCGCTGTCATGACACAGATGAAGTCCTTGCCGTGCTGGAATCGATGGCAAAACTCTTCAGTGACTTCAGCCAAGTTAGGATTTTACTGAAGGTGCTGAAGCCTCCCCTACTTTTTGGCACGCCTCATACTTGATGGGGTTTTACCTATGTTCTTATATTTGAAACAGATAAATTTCTGGTATAGCAGTCTATGAACTACCTGACATGCTTTTATAGAAACAACAACTGGGACATGTGTGTTTGTTTTTGAAATGATCTCTCATATGATTCCACTTGAGAATTTAACACAATAAACATTGTTTCCCGAAAGTGTAAAAATATAACATTCTTCAACCATTAAAAAATATAATTCGTCCAAACCCTCAGTATTCAAATGGCTTAGAGATCTTTCAATATGAGGATGAAGGATTTATGCTTTTACTTGGTGCATCCAATCTCAGCAAAGTTCATTTTAAAGTTAGCATTTGCAGAAGAAAGAAGATCTAGTGAAGTAAATACAACTGGCAGCCAAGTAAGACCACTGCACTTGAAGCGGCAAGGTAGGAAACATGCTAAAAGCAGCATGCATCAGCATCACTGAACTGTTAAAACCGAATTCACAGAATAAAAGGAACTGTTATTGCTGTATCTTTGTAGGTACAGGCAGCAACGCTGACTTGCTAAACAATAAACACCTCACACACATGTAGTCATGAGAACCTCTTCAGAAAAGAGGGAGTGCTTACCAAGAACCCAGACTTCCGCTACTTTTTCCCTCAGAAAATTGCTGTTACATGTATGAAATGTCATGATCAATAAGAGGACAGAAGGAAGGAGACATGTCCCTTTCATCCAAAGAGCAACACAGTCAACTATGAGGTGCATGAAAACAGCAAGTGCACTGGTTTGGCACATAAACCTCTGGCTCCCAGACCCAAAGGTGAGTATGCCTGTTGCCAAAAGCATCATCATCAGCATAACTCTTAACTTTGAATGAAATTCATACTCAAGTCTTTACCTCCAAATCAGAAGGCACTCTCTGTTGTTTTAGCTGCACCTTCAGCAGGTCTTTTTGCTGATCATCTTCCAGACAGTCGATTTCAGTCACTGGGAATGCCTGCTGCTGTGTGTCTTCACTGATGCTGACCACAAAGAGGACCTCTGAGGTGAGCAGCAAGCAACCTTCATGCTGCTGGCCTGATCCACTCACAATCATGACGTCTAAGGCCATATGGACCTCTGGCCTTCCTAGAGATTGCAGCATTTTCCTGCATTATCAAGGAAAAAAAAAAAAGAAGAAAAAATATGAAGTAGTCAGTGTTATGCATTGGATCCTCCAGGACTTCTTTTGATCAGTAATGTTTTTACTTAAGCCTGTAGTTATCACCAACAAATAGAAAATAAGCCAGGGAGTATATTCCAAATCTCCATTACTGAAAGATGTAAGACTTAAGATTTAGAGAAGAAATGTGAAACTGTTACTTATCAAAACTCCTTAATCATTCACTGCAAAATTGGCCTAATAACTGTGCTAGGTCAGCCTATTTCCCATCCTAATAGAAAAATTACCCCGAGAAGTGGTTTACAAATCCAGCACAGAAAATAAAGCTATCTTCACTAACAGCTGTTTCTGGAGATGTGCAGTATTTTTCTTGGGCTTGGTGCAATGATAAATAAGTAAGAACTCACTGAATGCCATTAAATAAAGATCAGCTCTGTAGTTCCAAAGCTGGAAGTGGATCAGCAGCCCATCATTTGCAGATTGGGTTTCTATGCACTACCTTTGTGTTTAATGTTCCTAAACAAACTGCCATAACTCAGCCTTTCCTAGGGAAGCAGCCTGTTAACTTGACCACAGGCCAGAACCTATTAATAAACAATGTGGATGTAAAAACGAGCAAGTGTCTAAATAATTTTACCAGACATATTTGACGTGGCTATTTGGAGCCTGCTCAACGTGTTGATCATTTGGATGAGAGCGCTGCTTGGGAAGCTGAGAAAGTCCAGCTCCATGCAAAATACCTGCGGTAAGAGAATTTAAGTTTTTTAGTAGTTGTTTTCCACAAAACAGTTACATGTTGTAGTGATGTCATCTGTTTAGAGCAGTTCATAAAATAGTGCAGATCCAAAGTGATGTCACATCTTTGGAAGCTGTAGTCAAAATAATTCATTAAATATTACAATGCAAGAGTTGTGCACTTAACCCGGGTGATCTTGCATTAGCAAGAAACAAAAAAACCCACTGTGTGTTCTAAAAATCATCCATACACTTGCAATCAAGAGAAACATAATGCTCCTGAGAGCCATCACTTCAGAGCAGGATCGGACACATCACAGGATTTATGCAGAAAAAATCAAGACTATTGTTAACTTCTTTGCTTAATATTAAAATACTTCCATATACGTGTCATGAGTGGTAGAGATTAGAAGGCAAGTTTGCCGATACTGTATTTCAATGTTCAGTTACTTAATCCAGCTGTTAAACACAGATCCATATATATTTATGAGATCTCCCGGGGCATCTGGTTTATTCTTCAGTGAATTCTCTGGTGAATTCTTCAGTGCCAGCATAGAATGAAGACGACAAGAAGCGGTTAAACAGGTTTCTAAATAGACGAAGCTGAAGATGATACAGTATGTATGCTTTCAGATGGCACTTTTAAAGATGAGAATAGTCACCAGAAAGAATGAGTGGGTTGCAAAAAAATTCACAGGTTAAGTAGTTTTAAAAATTTTTACAAGACAGACAGGAAGTAGGTTAAGCAGCAAGCCCTAGTGTTAAATGGTTTAGTGCAAAGTTACTCTTTAAATAAACAAAAACATTTTCTTTTGTCTAATTAAGCATTCCACTGAAGCAAACGGCATTTTTGCATAAGGGTGTCAATAACTTAGATTCCTTTTTACACAATGGACAATAATTTAAACAAAACATCAGCACTGAAAAAAACCCTTTAATTTTTAGCACACATGTTGATGGTAATACTTAAAAGCAGCATCCCAGTTGTAACAGTTGGCTTACCAAGGTTCTCAGCATTATGTGAGTGAAAATGTTATTTACAGATGGAGAAAGAGAGAACATGTGTTTATTTCTGTGTGGTCCCCCACCCCTTGGTCCCCCCCAAGAGGCACGGTCCCACTTCCAATCCAGTTGTGGGTAAGAGTTACTTGAACTCTTGTGTGTTTTCCTCTCACGCACTGTCAGCTATTATTGATACAGTTTTTATGTTTTTTTCCTGGCTAACTCTTTTTGTCACATGCTCGTGGAAAACATGATGTCTTGTGTACCATATCTGCAACGAAAAGTGTCCCTCTACTGTTACAAGTTTCTTGATAAAGACCGCAGCAGAATTAAATCTAGAAAGAATAATGCCACAGGCAGCAAAACCAACACACAGCCAGCTGACAACGGACAGAAGTTTCTGAGTTTACCGATACAGGTTTTACACCTATGCGATGCATAATTCAGGAGAACAGTTATTTACACTCATACAAAGAAGATAAAGTTAATTTGAAAGAATTGTAATAATTAAATGTTTTATTACTGGTTCAAGGAATGAGTTCTGAATGTAATGGGAAGCGTGGAAACAATATGCCTAGGAGAACTACTTGTATTCTAATCAACACATCACAAACATAAATATTGCTAGTGATTAAAGGCTTACATCTTCAAGGTTTGCCCAGTGTAATTAGTGAAGCAAAACTGTTGACACATTGTCCTTGTATCAAGAGGTCCCCCTGCTTTTCTTCCCTGACTCCCCTGCCCCCTCTTTAAATATCCAGATCAATAGCTTTGATTTATTGATACTGGAAACAAATAAATTAGTGTATTTTGATATTTTATTTTTATCTTTTACAGTTTTTAGTCACCCAGAGGCACTCACATTAATCTGAAAGGATTCATCACCACTAAGTGCTCAGTCTATCTGGAAAACCCACCTCTGGTCGTTAAAAGGTTACCCATGTAGCCAAAAATGGGACTGTCTTCTCGCAACTCTCCAGTTTAAAGGGGATGGTCCCACTACACGACTCACTTCTTTCTCCCAGGAACATAACCCTCTCTTTGTGTAGAGATAGCACAACTCTTTCCTTGTTGTAACAAAGCAATGTCAAAATAACCCTCTAATTGGATATAGTGTTGCTCTAATACTTTTATGTCAAAAACTCTTTTGTAAGCACATATGTTTCTGTAACTAATTCTACTGTATTCCAAGGATTACTTCATGCTTTCTGTATTTTGTGTTTCTATGGCTGTACAACCCTGATCGGTAATACAAGAGAGGAGCGTAACATGATGGCTTTTAAGAAAATGAGCACAACATTTATAACTACTCAGCACTGGCATTTGTAAATCTTTCTCTAAGGCACACAGCTACTGAGCCGGATAAGTAAGACACAGCAGGTTGCACCTGAAGAGCATTTTAAAATTTAAACGGAGATGCTGGAAACAGAGAAACTCACCATAACCTGTCTGGGAGACGAGTTCAGCTGCCCCTCCGATGGGCTTTGTGAAGACGCCCATGATTCCTTTCCCCACACCCGAGATGACCCCTCTGGCTTTGTGCCCGGCTGAAGCTTGGGCCTCAGACACTCGCTGAAAATTCTGCATCGGCTGATCCACAATCCCAGCAATTGCACCTGAAAAAACAAGAGTCCTCAGTAATCAGTGAAGATTAATATCCCACAATAAGAGGAAATCTTATGACTGGACCTGACTGTTGCTTGGATTACAGACTGTACCTCACCCTTCTTATACAGCTATTTAGCATGCAACCAATTAGCTAAACAATACCTTAGTTTCAGTTTAAGCAAATATCAACTTCCTTCTTTTAAAATGCATTTTACTTTTTTAAACATCCTTATCACTTAACTTGACACTATGCTTTCATCTTTCAACTACTTTCACTGAATGCTTTTGCTGAGTTAGTTTAATTTAGCTCATTCTGTGTAGCAATTCTGAAAATGTTGGGCTCGGAATAAAATCCACCCATTTTAGATGACTTGAGCTGTTATGGAAATGAGATTTTCATGTAAGCCTGAGATTGACTTCATGAGAATAAAAACTGCCTGTACTCAATAGATCATTTTTATATCCTCTTCCACTGCCAGAAATGTTCATAAGCTAATGCAACTTTTGATATATTACTAAGATTAGCAGAATTAGACTTTGAGACTTTTTGTTACTTTTTTGTGAAAACGATCATATTTTACTTTAATGCGCATGGGTCAAACTTTTACAAGTGACACAGTGACCTTCCCAGCTTTTAGTATCAACAGAGAACTCCGGCTTAAATCTTCCTAAATGTAAACAGGTATGTGAGGTGGTACATTTCTTTGATCTTGAGTTTATTCTAGCCACTTAACCACAGACATTTCTCTATTTATTGTAATTTTGATAGATAAGCTATTTGGAAATCGCTAAGAGTACAAGGATTGGACAAAGTGACATCAGTTAGAAAACGGTCTGCCTGATCCGAGGTTCTTTGCTCAGTGAAAAGCAAGTTTGCAGGCTTCTTGGCTGGCTCTCAGTTTGCACCTTCAGCTGCAAATATCAAGATAAAATGATTATTTAAGGAGTAGGACTGAGTGTCACCTTGGTAACCAGGCGTTTTTACTGCAACCTAGACATCTTTGAAGATTCTGCTTTATATGTGGAAGCACATCCAGGCATAATTCCACAGATTCGGACAATCACAGCTGAGGTATTTGGCTCCATGTGTTCACCAGCGTGACATGCACTAGTCAGCTAGCTGCTAACCGGTTTTCAGATGGTTTTAGTTACTGTTACTGGATAAACAGAGAAGTTGCTGACTTTGAACAACAAGAACTAATATTGTACTTGTACACTGCTATTCTGTCCAAAGAAAAGATGGGGATGAGAAGCAGCACGCATTTCCCCAGATCCTTGTCCCCGGGATACTATCTATCAGCAGTTCAAGAAACTTGCATCCCTCATAAATGCCTCCCTCTCCTCTTAGAGAGACTGCTTCCAACTTCTGTATGTGTACCCTTTACTGATAAATGTATAGTATTTCTCCAGAAAATGGTGGTCTACTTTTAACGTGATACCCAGTTTTTATTGAGCTCAGTTACTGAAGCTGAGCGTGCAGCTGAACGTTCACCCTTTATACCACAAAGGCCATGAAGCTTCCTTAATGCCTTGCCATGGAAATGATACAATTCTCAATTCAATTCCTTTCCATTAGTACTTACCAGCTGTTCCTGCTGCTTGACTAAAATAATACCCCAACACCGCATTACACAATTGGGATTGTTTGTCCAGTCTTTTCTTTTGTACAACTGTGATGCATTTGAAGGCATAAAACAATACTTGGTGTTCTGCTATGTTACAGTATTACGTTACCCTGTGACCTCCTTCACCCTATCTATTGAGGTCATCCACAGCAACTGCACTTTCAGAACAGAAGTTATTGCCTTATTAAATGTAATCCACCTAAGTCCTAGCACTAGTAAATTATTTACTGCAATACACTTGAGCAACGTTATAAGGTAATAATAAATAAGAGCCTACTCCAAAGGACCTGTGGTGTGCTCCAGGCACTTCTCAGCTGGAATTAGGCCCAGAGGACAAGGAAACAGAATGGAAACTGCTGTGACTGTGTTATATAAGATTATTTATATAGTACCCCAAATAATATATAGCTTAATTAGACAGTTTTTTAGTACTGCCACTCTTTCGGTTATTCTGCCATTTTATGCATGGTCTGAACTTGTCTGTGAAGCCACTGCCCTTTGGTACTGCAAATCCTTTTGCAAGTCCTGTCTTTCTACCTGGAAAAAATATAACCAATGATCTTCTCTTCCCTCTTTGCTCACTCTTTGTAATCTCTTATCTCGAATTGCAACTCACTGACATAACTCATTCACATGCTGTGGTCATGCCCACAAATCACACAATAAACTATAACCTTACTCCTTTCACTAAGGAGTGGCTGGTCCTGCCACCCTTGTATGGGGAAGCCAGATCTGTGCAGCTCCTTTCCTGTGTGCATCATGTGTGGGCAAAGGAAAAGAAAAAAAAAAGGTCAAAGACTGAGCAACCTCAGAACCCCACAGCAGTGAGATAATGGTGACACAAACACGTGAGGTTCACTGCATCTTGAGCACCAGAAACTGGGAAAAGCAGATGTCCCCCGGTATCCACGTGGCTTCTTTCTTTCTAATGTAAAGTTAGTGGCACGAGCACCATGCTGGATGGACCTACCACAGAAACCCCAGGTTTCAGTAGGGTATCAGAAAAGCAGAGTATGAGGAACATGTAGTGGTTCCTCCTTTCCCACTGTCATTCTCACAGTCTAGAGACACCTATGGTGTCTTACTGCTGTCCCCGTCCCTTCTCTGTAATGTCCTTTGCCCTTTTTTTTTTTTAAACGAAACCATTCTCCATTCTTCTTCCCTTCCTTACCCTAGGCTTTCAATTTTATATGCATGTCCACATATGTACACACAGATTATGTATGTATAAAGAAAACCTCAATAAAATTAAACACCAAAGCAACAAAACAAAAACATATTCTTCCATTACTGGACCAAAGAGGTTCCAGCAACACCATAACATCTGCTAAACATCAGCTGGGGTGCACTCTGGTTAATACATGTTGCTCAGTAACCATAAAAAAGATTCTTTGATAACTACAAAATTCAGATAGTTCAGAGTGTATCACTGTATTACTTCAAGAAGAATTTGATTATGAGCAGCAACTGGTTCGTGTGCAGACTGACAATGTTTGGTGAACGTAGCACGTCTTACAGAACTTAGCAAAGCTCGAGTTCTTTGTGACAAACTCCTTCAGACCAAGCAATAATTGGAAAAAAATCCCCCACCAGGAGAAACTGGCCATGCTTTGCCATGAGGCTGGAAGCCAGTCAAGCTGAAACCACTTCGCTTCCTTTTTTCTCGGTTGTCCTTCAGGATTGTTGCAAGTGTTTCATGCCGAAAATATGGCTGAAGTATAGTCTGATCACAGCAAACATCACGTTAAAATACAGCTAAAAGAAAAGGGCACCTGTTGGTGTGCATGAATATATTTGCAGCATTAGTTTGTGGAATAGCACACACCTTCAGGATTAGCGCTAGCTTTTAGTATCTCACTTGTAGATAGGCAAATGTAGAGTGGCCCCAATTCAGTGACTCTTGCATAGCAAGAACAACCACCACCCTTAATAATAATTTGAGCTTCTGAAATCCAGGCTTTTCCTGCTCTAGCAGCACAGTTACACTGTCAGTTAGTATTACTATCAGGAGTAACTGAAATGTCGAGAACTTTTGCCATTGTGAAAAATGGCTTTTCTAATGTTTGTCAGCTTTTTAGTTATTCAGAAATGCTGAACTTTGCAAAAGGAGCTACTTCAATACGGTATTTTGCACTAGGACTAGTAGCTGAAAATAAAGTCTATAGTTTAAATATTCTCTTTTACGTGGTTATAAATTAATATTTTAAGCTTGACCCTGTCATGCAAAATGCAAAAGGTAGTTCCTTGGTGGGGAGTGTCGATCATCTCAATATTTTAAATACAATTTCGCTGCATTTTTGTTTAATCATGTAAAAGAAAAAACACACCTATCATAAGCTTTTGCTTCTTTTCATGCACGTTACTAAAATGACCCAGAAGTCTCCCCTAAACTAGAAAAGAAGACGACAGTTTGCCAAAGATAACAATCAAATCAAACAACACCCTGACAGTGCTTGAGTCATTTAAAACGAGACAGGACAAAGCACTTAAGAATGTACCACAGGGAACAACTTGCACTGAGGAGGAGACAAGAGTACATGATTTTGGCCCTGATTCAGTAAAGCTCTTAAGCACATGCTTAAGTGCTTTGCTGAATCAGGGCCACCATGAGCCAGATTTTCAGAAAAATCAGAAATTCAGCTCTTTCTATCTAGACACCACAATATCTTGGTGAACTGAGGTGAACACATTGCATGCCTGTACCTAGGCTAGAAATCTGCCTTTGCAACACTTAAGGCTGTTTGCATGAGTCAGATGGCTTTTACAAACATGATAGTACTGTCACTATCCTGGAAACGTTTTTCACACTTCTCAGTTTTACAATTAGAAAGTAACAGAAATTACGGCTTCAAAGAGTCTCACTCTCTAGATTCCTGTGTTCATCTGAACTCTTCATCCTTGTGTAGTAAAATAACGCAGCAGCTCCACTTTGTTTTGTTATGTACGAAGGACCAGGAAGTGTTCTTAGAGTGTGTTCATGTTCACTCTGAAGCGCTGGTGAGAGAAAGTAGCACGGTGGTACCTCCCTTCATTACAATTGTTTTTTCTGGGGAAGCCACAATGTGCTTTAAACTAAATGATAAGGACAGAAAGAGCTTTCTGATGCATTTGTAAAAATTGAAATGTAGGTCCATTCATAATTTAGGTCTCAGCACAATTTACATGAATACTGCTTTGTATACAGAGAAAACCTGCTTTTTAAAAATCAGGTTTAAATTAAAAAGAAAAATGCCTGATACAAATTCACTGGAATATTTCTGGTTCCTGCCTTAGTGAGAGGTCCCATGCTTGTCAAGTCCAGCCACACAGTAACCGTAGCTATTTATCTGGGTGCTTCATTGCCTCCACTGCTGAGAATGGAGGTATTTAGCAGGGAGGAAACTCTAAATAATAACAGCGGCAGTAAGAACAAGGTCCTAGCTTGCAGAGAAGCTCTGTTTAAATGCTAATATGAAGCTCAGTTTCTAACATTAAGTTTGATTTCTTAGTAAATCAGGGGCACTGAAGTTCTAATTCTTTTTTTTTTTGGTTTTGTTTTTAACTCAGGGCTACTCCCACAAACAATCAAAGCCTTGTGTGCAGGGAGGCACAGGCACGGCGTATTTGTGCCCGCATGTTACGAGTTCCCGGCTTTCCTGAACAGCAGAAACTTTGCCTTGCTACAGCCAAAGCTACAAAGTTTTGCTCTTTAGTTCTGGCTGTACAGCTGATGCTTTTAGCTCTGAAGGGCTCTGGTGTGTCCGTGAAGGGGACAGGCACCATATTAACCCGCTGTCTTAGCAATAACTGAGCCAAGATCACCAAACCATTTCACTGGCACACATACACCAGGCTGACACAGTGCTTCTAACAGTGCTTCTAAAAGTATCATCTTTCATCCAGCTACTCAACCTGACTGCCCTTAGCACAATAAAACAAGAAGGAAAAATAAAACCTTCTTTGAACTGTCTTTGATTTGCAACACCAGTAACAGCTTAGTATTGAGATAGTAGCTACTAATATATGAAATTTCTCCTTTATGCACATTTCTCCCTGGACACTTGCTTGCTGGTTTACAGGCATTATCAAATGACAGTGCTTCACATCATCTAATGTTATTGCTTAAAATAATTTCCAGTAACTTAACCCAAACTTGTAACATTTTTACCACTTCCTCTTTGGGGCTTTCAGGGTTGCGGTTGCAAATTTAGGAGCTGTATACACTACTGAAGATTAGGAAAGAGGACAAATCCTTTCAAGCTTCAGCTCTTCTAACCTTTTGCACTGGACTGCTTTTGGTCACTTTGATCCTCCAAGGGATTCATACTCTTTAATACATACTGAGGAACTCTGCCAAACAATACAGTTCTGCATTCCTTTGCTGTGTGACAAGTAGAAGTAACCTAAAAAAATCCAGCCCCTTACTGCAAAACTTCTCACAGAGATTTTTTCCAGTGCGGGTTAGTTTTCAAGTTTTTAGGTACTATTTTGAAATAGCCAGAGTAATCTTCACTTATAACCGAACCTCTTGGCTGCTTGATGAATACAATTACACTTAATCAGGATGATCTGGTTCTCTTTGTTAAAGCAGAATTCCTCATCAAAGCTCACTTAACATCTGCACTAAGTTCAAGTGGTTTTCAAACAAAACCAAGAATCTCTGATATCTACAGTGCAGCAAAACCAAGCAGGTTCGGAAGGCATTCCTATAACTCATTGGAAAGTAAACATCAGCCTGATGACGTCTTTGTGCTGACTTAGTTACAAGTCACCCTGCCAAATGCAGAATTTCTTTTCTTCTGAGATATACATCATGTACCAATAAAAATATTATATCACAAAGACAGTGCAAACTTGTTCTATATCTGCAATTATTTTATCAGCAAAAAACATATACAAAGGTCACTAAACCCTGAAGAAAAGAAACTGTCTCATACACACACTGTGAGGCTATTTCACAAGAAAACACCAAAACAAACAGATTTTGCAATTATAACGCACATGTAGAAAAGGCTGGTGAGCAGATCAGAAAACAGTATTATCACTTAACTTGATATTTAATAGTACATTACCTAGAAGGCTAATGCCCAAACGAGAGAGCCCCTGTCTCAGTCCTTCTCCCAGGCTCTCTGGAAGCTGCCTTCTCCATTCTTCTTGTCTGTTGTAATGCTCCTCATCCAATGACAGCCTATCCATATTCCGAGCAAGACTTGTTGCCAGATTGGTAATTGACGTCAGTGTACCTAAATACATGGAGATATACATTTGGGTCTGGATCAAAATGCTTTAATTTAAAACATGGAGACATTCTATGCCTCACTGAAATACTGAGCTTATGAGCAGAACAGCAAGTCATTTGAAAAGTCGCCCATGTGTAACATGCTTTACTATTTGCTAAGCATCACCACGCTGCTTCTCCGGTCCACGTCACGCCTTTTACATTAGCCTGCACCAGGTTTGCCTGCCTGGGGGGAAAAGCAACTCATCCAAACAGCCTTCCCCAGTTCCCAAACTTCTGTAAGGCTAACCTTAATGGAGAGGGGGGGTGATGGAAAGGTAAACAAATATTTAGAGAAGGAGGCCGGGAGAACGCGTCCTGAGGGAGCCTGGAGCAACAGCCGCTGTCTCACCCGGGCAGCAGAAGCCACGCGATGGCACTGTTTGTACAGACTTCGCAAACCAAAAGCTGCTCCTGTTCTCAGGCCAGAGCAGCACTGCTGTCAAAACCTATCCACATACTTACACAGTTATGACAACTGTATCTACTTTTTCTTTTTTTAAAAAAAAAGAAATAATAAATATGATGAAGCGACACAGTGTAGAATTTCTGATGGTTAGCAGAAGTACAGAACACCTTTAATACTTCTGCAGTTATCACATGAAATACTGGCTGAGCCAACCTCCATTTCCCACTGGGAGGTTTAAAATTCTGAAGTTTCTGAAACATTCTTACACACTGTAGTTAAGCGGTGATCTGTTTAATACATAAGATGTTATATATGAGCTTTGTTACCCTCCCAGCATTTCGCTGCAGCCTAGCAAGCCAAACAAAGCTGCAAGCAATATTGTTTAAAATTTTAACACATCCTTTAACAATGTACAACAACAAAGCAGTAGTTGGAGCAACAAAGTGAAAGATCTACCTTTGGAAATGTGTTTTACAAATGATGATGTTCCTCTAGAAACTCCACTGACAAATGCTCCTGGGCCTCTGGTCAGCCCTTCATAGGGGAGCCTAAAGAAATCAGCTATACCATTCCCTATGCTTCTCACCAGACTGGCCGGGCTTCCGAGAATTTCCAACGATCCGACAACCCAGCCTGTGCGGAGAAACAAGACACATGTCACGGCTGCAAAAACTGCAGAAGCAGCAGTTGTGAAAAGGTTATTCCTTAATTCTCTTTTTCACACCAGAATTCATTGCATTATGAACTTCCTTTGAGCAAAACACGGGAAATAACTCATCCACTATGAATTCAGAAATGGCAATCTTTCATACTTTGTAAATCAAAGAAATCCTTTTGGCAAACTCACAAATAGCTTTAGAATGACTTCCTTCCAGGAGCTTCCCGTATTTCTGCTAAAAGTGTGCTAGAGAGGCGGACGCTAGAGCCTCACAGCTATGGAGGAACGGGACTGCCAGCTCAGATTGCTGGGTCCGTTTTAGACGCTATAAGGCAGCGTTGTGATTTCACATCCTTATGTGATAGAATTGTGACAGGGAGTTTACACTGATACAATGTACTGCTTTACCAGAGTGTGGAGGTCAATTGCTTGATGGAGTGTTAGGAAAGGGGATGCAGATTTTTGACAAGTGCTTAAGAAGTTATTTTAAATCCACCCCAACTCTTCTAAGCTGATCATTTTCTTTCAGAGTGCAGTGAAAGCCAGACAAATGTCTTTTGCTCAGTACAGTTGTGTAAACAGCAATGACATCTACATGCTGATTAGGTTACTCATAGGGGAGTATTCCTTATGCATATCCCAGGAGATGTATCTGCAGATCTGGTTTCCTATATAAAATGCAGGGTTGCCAGCAGCTTGCTGGATGGCCGAGCGTGCAGCAATCTGTTGCTGGAAAGCTGTTTGCAGGTCTTGTCTTTCTCAGGCTGGTTGGCAGCAGATTTATTAGGGAAATAGTGCTGCACAACTTTTTTTTCAGCAGCCCGGAGAGAGCGATTCAGAAATGGCAATAAACGTTAAACAGAACTGCCTGGTCTTTGAGCCCTGATACCATGAATTTCAACTGGCACTGTCAGAGTGACAAGGCATGACAAGATCAGGAGGCTGAAAGATGGACAGATTGGCCTCCTGCTCTCCCGCCAAGGGCCCTTGATCTGCACTGTCCTCCTCATTCCCATCTCATCACTGCAAACTCCTGCTGTCCAGATGCTTTTCTTGTTTTCTAGTAACCCCTCCCAGCCACTCCTGTGGAAGGCTGAATCATGAAACTGAACAGAAGAGAAAATGTTTTTCATATGAAATGAATTAATCTCATACTATCATTGTATGCTCCCGGAAAATCTATTATTCTTGTTGAATCTGTCCCACATTTCAGCCCTGGCAGGTTGAGAACTCCAATTCATGTAGTATAAAAAGCAGGAACCACAGTGGACATAAGGGAGCGGGTGGGACGGACAGTGAAAACAAAACCCAAGTACTACTGGCAACGCAGCTTGCAGAGCGGCAGCAAGCGCTGTGGCCCTGTGGTGCCTGGCCTGGCGAGGAGCATCCCCTTGGCAGCCCTTCCCTGTCAAGGACCAGGGGAAGCCAGTGCTCCAGGCTGGGCCTGCGACTCCCTCACTGTAGTATTTTTAACAAATTATCCTTGCCACTGTGTGAAGTGATGAAAAGCTGCAGGGGCAGGGAGGCGTGTACAGATGGAAGAGATGCTCTTTCTGCTTTTTCTGATCAATAATGTTGCAATATCCCTTACAGCCTTTTTTTTTTTTTTTTTTTTTTTTTTTTTTTTCCCCCCAAATATGCTTGGCATTCCTTGTCCCGAGGTGGCGATGGGACGGCATCTGTTTGCCCAGCCAGCGTGTTCAGGAACGAAAACTGGATTAAAACCAAGAATTAAACCAGTTAAGCACAAAACTGAGGGGTTTGCCTGGTATCCTGGGGATGAGCTGTTGCAGTCTGGCCTGGCCTGTGGGCCGTCAGTTTTGGGAAGCTCTAGAAGGAGTGTGCTCACCCTCGGAGAGCACATGGGAGGAACGTGCAACCTGCAGCAAGGGTGACCCTCCTTAGCCCAATGCTCAGAGTAAAACTAATGGCTCCTCACTGCTGGCATGGACCACCCAACCCAAGAAGGAAGGCGTGGGAGTAAGTGGGGAATAGAAAAATGATGAATCAGGAATAATCCCTCAACTCACAAGCTCTGTGCTGAATTTTGCTTTGCAGAAATATAGTATCATGTCAGATTACTATTCCCAAAGTATGCTTAGTAAAGATATGCATTAATATGAAATAATTATTACTATATTAGCAGAGAGGCAATGCATTTTCTTTATAGGCAACTATAGGGTTAGATCTAGCTGATACCAGTAATATTTTTAAACAGAATTTTATTAATTTTTAAGTAGGAGCCAACTTAATTAGAAAAGGATGAGAGATTTCCATTGCAAGTTTTGCTAATTTGAGACAAGCAATGCTAATCAGCATATTTGAGCAGAGCTCCCATTCACTGCTTAGGAGACATGGATCCTGGCTGCTCCTTTGCAACATATGGGGCAGCCTGATACACTCCCTTTAGTAGGCTTTGGGGCAAATTCTTCCCCCTCCCACAGGGCAGCAATGGTCTTGCACACAGCTCAGGGCAAAATGAGACTGTATCCCGCTTGGGGCATAAGGCACAGCGATACGGGAATGCTATTTGTGCAGATGCTACAATGACTTATGCATGGGGCAGTGGTGAGCAGAAGGGGGAGGGGGATCAAACAACCCCTCGTTTTGCAGATTAATGTGGTTAAAATGCAGGAGAGTGAGGTTCTCTTCCTTAAGAGACCAATCCGAGAAGAGTATCTCACCTGATGGTGAGGAAAGGACTCGGGGTTTGCAGACCACAAAAAGCTTTTTGCTTGACTTTTTCCTCCTTTTTAACTTTGTTGACACATTTAGCCTATTGACAAGTGTTGCAAACTCTTAAAAATAAAGTATCTTCTTTGCCCAAGCAAATATTAATCAACACAATTCACCATTTTAATCATGGTAACCTCTTTCAAGAAATATATTTTAGTTTTAATACTTTGAGTGAGATTTAAGTAGCAACTAAATATATGCTTATGTACTTTCCTGAGAGAAGTTAGCCACTAAAACAAACCTTACTTCTTTATATTTAAACCTGCTTGATTTCAGTTACATCATGAGCCCAGAGCAACGGGTGTGTACTGCTGCACACTGCAAGGGTAGCACAGGAGGAAAGACCAAGACCAGGCTCAGGAATCCCTCACTAGCATATGTGCCTCACCTGGGATGTTGCGGATGAAAATCCAGTATAACCCCAATTTCCTGCTGCAGTATATCACCACTTGTATCACCACTCCTAGCCAGTTGTGGAGAGAAACGTTCACACTGTGGAGCATATTGGACCACAGTTTCACTCTAAATTAGCAAGAAACTAGATCTCCCCTTTTGTACTACGGGATTTTACTGTAAAATAAATCCAAACAAATAGTAAAAAGAAAAACCTGCAAATTTTGCAAGCAAAATAATGCAAGAAAATAATGAATCGGTGCACAATGTTCTGGTGCACAATTGTGTACACAGTTGCCATAACAGGCTATGTAAGTCAGGTCTGCCCGCAATGACAGACCAGATCAGCATCTCTCTTACTTATAAATGCCTGAAATGCATGTGTACAATTTTGGAAATTACGCACAGAAATCAGGCTTGCAGCACAAATGGAAGCATCAGGATTTCAGAAAATCTGACTATTAGTATTGCAGGAAAATAAATCCCATGTTTCAGAATGGCATATGTTACTTGTGTGTCATCGTGGAGGAGCTTCCTCCTGTCTCATATACAAATTCCATTCTACACTAAGACACAGTACAGACCAAATTTCATTATTTCTGAATTAATATTTACGTAAAACAGAATGAACCTGCTAACCTAACAGACTAATTGCTCACTATTGATCCTATATGGAAAAAAGTTAGTAACAGCAAACTTCATAGTTCTTGGATCAAAGGACAACAAACATCTGTGTGCCAGTTTAGCATGAAGGCTGTATGAAGAAAGACAGATTCCTAATCATGAACTGCAGCCAAAAGGGGTTTTAACAACAAAACAACATTCAGGGCTATAATTTACTTCTGAATGCAAAGCAACATGCTGAATAATTTGATTAAACGTAGTTTTGGGGAGTTTATGTGAGGAATGTGACTTGATTCTGACTAGTGCTATAATATAAAATGACAAAACTTAAGCCAGCCAGAATAGATTTTTATGCTGTGTTCAGGGTTTTGTAAAGCCTTCAGGCGGCTGGCTAATGTTTAGCACAACTTTACAAATCTTCACTGGTGTCTGCTCAGCCATTTTATTTCCCTTCTGTTGTATGGCAGGACATGAAAGGTGTCTGAAAATATCATTATCAAACAGTGTTTGAGGAAAACAATAATTGTATGGCTAACATCTAGGTTATTCAGCTTGAGAGACAATCACAGACAGAATCCTGGTACTTAATAAAAATGTCACATGTTATGGAAAAGTACTGACCCGCTCTGAAAAGTGCTCCAGCAGCATAATGCATGGCCAAGGCATGGACAAGTTGCCTGGCAGTGGTGAAGATGGGTCCTCGTTCAAACACAGAGAAGGAGAGAGGCGTGTGATCTGAGGCTATATACAGTTTCAATGAAGCATGAATACTGACAAGGAGATTAACAGGTTGTATTGTTAATTTTCTTAACTTCACTGGCTTGACTAAAGCTCTTGCATGCTCTCTGACTTGTTCAGGCAGTATCAGGGTGGTAACTGAAGTATTCATGGATTGACAAGCAGTTTTGTTTTCTGGAAGATATGTATCAAACAAAGTCTTAATGTAGTAAACAAAGGTGTCTTCCACATACAGCCTAGCTGGTTTGAGCTCAAAGCTGAGGTCATTCACATGAAAAACGAAATTCTCTTCCTCGGAAAAAGCAATGCAGAGTTTTATAAAGCAGTTTTCCTTATAGCTTTCCAAATCTTTGTTACAAACAATGAAGTTGTTCACTCTGGACCACTGCACGGTCTCATTTTTCTCTCCTTGGCACAGCAGGACTGCAAAATGGAAATTGGATTTGCTGTACAACTGATTGTCCAGTTGCAAGTCTTCACAATACACTTGGAGACTATGAAATTGTGGGAGGCCTTCCACAGCACCTTGCTGGAAGTCCTGTGACAGGGGTCTCAGATAGCTGGTGGCTGGGGCCATGTGGAGGAAAACGTTGTCTGCTGTGAGACGCAGAAGTTCAGATGACACTTTGTGGTTTGTAATATCATCAAATGCAGCAAGACTTAACTGACTGATGAACATTTTCAGTGACAGGGTCTGCTCTTGACTTCTAGAAGGGAGGGAACAGAAGTTTTGTTACTTGTATTTTGAGTTCACCTGGCATCTTGCTTTCTCAAAAAGCTATCAGGAGAGACGTTCTCTATAATATGTGGGAAACTCATTGTGCAAGTCCTGTTAATGTTAATGGGATCTGGCAGCCTTTATCACCCACCACAGTGGGTACCACCCAGGAGGTCTTCTAAGAAATGAGGCATTACATACCCATGCCATGTTTCTCTTTCTTTCTTATCAATCAACAGGATAGTTTGGATTGGAATGTCTCAATAAACACAGTAATTCCCACTGGATTTGCAAGAGAGCCAGGTATTAAGGCAGACAACGGATACCAGTTTCTGATAACTCACGTACAGCCTCAGCTATTACAGTATTTACTGGGAGCCACTACTGAAGGTTACTATTATGGGTAATTTGTTTCACATCACATGCCGTCAGTACCCTCCAACAAAGCCACCACAGCATTTTTATACCGATGGTACTGAGGGCCTACCCCCCTCCAGTGTTAACTGCCCATTGCCAAGTTTAAGTAGCAAGTGGGCTATTATGTACTGCTGATGACCAGTTTCTCAGGGATTAATACTTAATTACAGCACAAATAAAAACAGTACAACAAATTCCACTCTAATGGTAAAAGCATTGCTGGAGGCCAGGCATTCTGCATTTTGGAAATAGGTAGTGTTATAATTGCTCTTGAATGGAGCTAAGGACCAGGTTGTGCCATGTGGGGAAGTCTTCTAAAGAAGAGTGTTATCAATTACAGTTAATTACTGCCTGTAAGACTATTTCTACAGCCCTTGTAGATCAAGCTTCCTACCAATTTTAGTGAGAGCTTGTACAATTACAGATGGCAGGACGTAGCTAAATACATTTTAAACCGATGAACACACTCAAAATTAATTACAATGGAAAATGACTTTTTAAAATTAACAACTCGGGACTTCCTTTTCTATCAGACATCTAGTGTTTACCCTGAAGTGGTACGACTTTTGATGTTAGACTGTCCTTTTCTAACTGCAATATACAAAGCATAACATATGGTCTAAACATATGCCACAGAGCATGCAGCAGTATTCAACAAAACAAACAGTTACGCCAAAGTTTGTAAGTCAGTTAACACTTAGAAAGGTGACTGAGCTCTTTGCACTGTCTGGCAATGCTTTTTATCATCTTTTATGTGCTTTATGTACCTGTTGAGGTTGATCTCGACAGGTCTTGCTCTTCCTTCTGGAGCCAAGGTAATGACTATCGTTCCACACTGATGGGCAACATCCACATAAACATAGCCAAAGCCAGTCAAGAACACAATCTAGTGGAGAGAGTTAGAAACATATGGAATGCTACTGAAATTACTATTTTTAAATGTCATAATTTGAACTAATCCTATTAATGCCTTCTGGTTGAGATCTTTTACTAGAATCATGACACTGTTATGGAAAAACAGAAACAGACTGCAGTACTTCAGAAAAAAACAGCTCTAATTCTTTAAGTATTTCAGTTGTACAGCAAGATGAAATTTGCGCCTCATCCTTTAACTATATAACTGAATACAGTATGAAACTTTTTCTGCAGAAATAAGCAAGACATGCTGGGGAGGGAGCAGGTTCTATGAAAAAAGAATAAAAATGGAATTTTAATGTATGATTTTGGATTAAGGAGAAAGGTATATTTCTGGAGCACTGCAAAATTCTGCCTTCTCCTCCAGAAAAAAAATCTCCAAAT
Source organism: Antrostomus carolinensis (assembly GCF_000700745.2). Taxonomy (NCBI): domain Eukaryota; kingdom Metazoa; phylum Chordata; class Aves; order Caprimulgiformes; family Caprimulgidae; genus Antrostomus; species Antrostomus carolinensis. The sequence goes on along the minus strand of NW_010301364.1, from coordinate 6,938 downwards.
TAACATTATGTTGCTATGCCCTGTCTGGTTAAATGAATGGCTGATAGCATGATGCAAAACACATGAAGACTAAAAAAAATAAGTAACACTTTGGATTCATGAAAACTTGTGTAACAACTCAACACTGAACAAATTTTTAAGCCATCTAAACTGGTTTGGTGAGAACACCTTTACAAGCAAGGTGCTTCCACAAAGAAATGGCAAAAGTCCATTTGACAGCATAAAATGTCTAAAAAGGCAGGAAAATGGGAACTCAACAACAGGTTTCCATCTTGCTTACAGGTGTGCAAACTTCTATTCTGAACAAGTTGTCCTTAGGAATAAATATTCTACTTAAAGAAATGACATATTGTTTTTGGAGCTTAATTCTTCTTTGGAGAAATACTTCCATGCAAGTTTTATGTTTTTTCCAGAATATAAAAGATTAAGGTCTTAGGTTTGGAAAACTCACAGTAGTCCTTGTTAGAGCAAGTTGGCTTCTGTTTTCTTGCAGGGCTACTATCGACACAACTGTTTACTAGATTGTGATGACAGAAGCTATAATTTAAAGGAATGCAAACTCAAGGAATAGCACAAAGCTAATGGGCTAGCACAGGTAAAATAGTTTGTCTTGAAGAATGTTTACTGCTGTTAACAAGCCGCCAAAAGGAAAAAAACCTTAAGAGTTTAGTAGGATCAGCACTTAAACTGATTCTCGTTACACTGTTTATAACCTTGTACAGATAACTACATTTCATTCATCAAATAATGTCTTACTCTTCTGAGAATTACACAAGAGAATTTCTAATTTCAATACATCAGTTTTAATCCTTAGCTTATCTGAAAGAGATTCACAATCCTGCATGATGGAATTGGAGAAAAAAAGACATTTACTGAATTTTCAATATACCCTCACTATTCTAAAAAACCCTCATTAAGCTTAAAGATTAATCACTTTAATTCCAATTTCAGATTATTCTGATGATAAATACCTTACTTTCAGTAAATTAAATAATTTTCTTTCTAATAGAATAAGAAGTACCTATCTATGACTAGGTAGAAAAAGTAGAAGGTAGAAAAAGTAGATTACTTTAGATCCTCTAAATTCCAGTTATTTCACGATATGAACTGAGTTGTATGTGAAACTATTAGCATATTCCTTATTTACTTATATGTATAGTTTTCTAAGAGAAAGACTGACTCAGAAATCCTGAGGAAACTCTTTACATGTAAACCCTAAAACTTCAGTAACAGAAGGCTACACTTGATATTTAGAGAGTTCTTCAAGTAGACAATGATCCCCAAATGTTGTCTTAGCATTTAATTCCTTCTAGGAGCCAGATACTTATAAAGAACCTTGGTCTGGCATAACATTAATGACTGAAATTTGAAACCTTGCATTGCTTGACTGGCTTGCTGAATGAAACTGAACTACTTGCTACATAACATAACACTCAATAATCAAGAGCATTTTGTGATTGGTCCCCAGGGAAAACATCTGAAACTAGTATTTCTTTCAAAGAGCCAAGCAGTTTATGTTGATTCCATGTAAACTAATGACTTCAAAGATGGAAAAAATTCCTATCAAAAAGAATTACTCCAGTCAAGGAAGTTTTCATTTACCTCAAAACAGGAGAAAAATAACAGAGGGAAGAAAAGGAGGTTTTTGTTCTGTTTTAGGAGGATGTGTCGTTTCTGTGAAGACACAGAGGGAGAATGACAGTGATGATTCCTACAAGATGTAAAGATAAAAAATCCTGTGAGAATTAAGTTACCAAATAACAGGATTTTTGTGGATCCTGTGGGATTCTTTGTTTACAGGGGACAGAAATTTTCAAGACTGATTTTTCCAGGGAACACTAGATTAATTAAAAAGAAGTTAAAAAATTAATCACTAGAAAGCCTGTATTCTTGATCCAGCTATTTTTAAAAACAGCCAGTGAAGAAGGTAATCTGTATTCTAAAACTTCCACAGGAAGGGGCTTAGGAAGAAGAGCTTCCAAGACTTAAATAAAAAAAACCCAAACCAACAGAAAGGATATGCTTATTGCAGAAGAACAATATACTGTGCAGGTCAGGAAGACAATAATTTATGCCGTCAACTAGGAAATAGTTTATAATGATTTACTTGTGTTCCTTGATTGTTGATGTCCACAAAATCACTCCATTCATTTACTAATTCATTGGATGACATCACTTTCAGAAGAATGCTGGGCAACAAATCTCGTGTTTTGCAATCTGGATAGCTGGAGACTTGATGGTAAAGTTCATGATGAACCGAACATTCAGCTGGAACCTTTCTACAATAAACTTCAAACTTTGGTGTATCTGAAATTTTAGAAAACATACAAGATTAGGGCTTTCTAAAACGTGTATTAAATAAAAACTCACCTCTGCTTACATAAATGAGGAAGTTTCTGTCTGAAATATTACTAATAAATAAAAACATTACTTTTCTATTTGTTGGAATTTTATGTGCCTGAATTTTTTTCCTTTTCTTTTTTTATGTCATTAAGATTCACATAAATAATGTTCCACTCATCATTACATTAACATACTGTTAACTGGAATTTTGGCAATATGTTGTGTTACATTTGCAAACCTGAGATTTGTATGTTCCATGGGATTGAACTGATGTCAACAAAACTCTACTGCCTACCAGTTTCCTACAACCAAGTCACCTTGTCATCTGGAACCAGGGAGACCCAAAAGCCTGGAGTCATGTAAGTTCATACTCCTGACCTCACAATTAGCTCCACTAGCTTCCAGGCTTCAGTATCTTACAGTCTCTCTCACTTTGAGATAGACCTTTATGAGGGCATCAAGTTCTTGTAACCAAAACACATACTGAACACAACTTTGTATTGGAGATATAGTAAAATAATTTATACTACAACAGTGCACTGTTTCTAATTACTGAATACTACCTACCTTTGAAGTTCTCTTTTACAAGCAATGGAACAGAGCATTTATTGTGGATCATTATACGAGGACTAGGATCTTCTGTGAGTGTTAGGTATGTCACGCCAAGATGCTCTTGATAAGTCAGTGCTATAGCTCTGAAACAGAAGCATATACATTTAATTATGCATGTTTTTGGATGAAATCTTTACGTATTATTACTCTGGACAATTAAAAACATTCAAAACTAGCATCTGTAAGATTCTTTATGAACTCCACTGAGAATTATATTTAAACAGATGAACACGTGGTAATGGCATGAAAAACAAGATTAGAGAAGAAATCACTTCACAGAGACTACTCATGAATTAAATTGAGCACGTGTGTTTGCAAGATGAGAGCCCTAGGCAGCAGAGATCTATATTAAAAACATGAGATCGTAGGCCCAAATTTTCAACATAAATCTTTAAAATTTTCCAGAAGAATTTGCATGTATACTTCTCTGATACGCATGAAAGATACTTTTAACAAATACATAAATCTGTAACTGACTGCTACCCTGGAACGATCCATAATGCTATCGCGCTTTGAAATGTTAATGTTCTGGATCATCACTACACAAATTACTAACATGAAAATAAATTAATTTTGCTCTACTCACTAGCTACATAAAAAGTCTTCACGCATAAACACAAATTCTTTTTTGTGTGTGCAAATATATTGGCTATTTCTAAAAAACTTCACCTCATGGTGATTTTAAAAATCCAAACAGTTTGAAAATTTGATTAGGAACACAAGGTTCTCTATGCCTGTCTCAGAATTGTAAGGAATGCTTTCCTTGTACTTCTTATTTGCAAATTTTTTAAATCCAAAGTCTGTGTGAGAATCTTTAGTACCTGCAATGATACCTCTCAGACTCTGCAGAGGAACTGTATGAGCGTTTGAATGATATCAAGCACTTCAGGCAAGAGAAAAATCATATGGCTGGTAATATATACTGATGTAGCTTCTCTAATTTCAGCAGATTGTTTCTTGTTTATACCAGTATAAGCGTGAATAGATTCAGATATCAGGTCTGAGAACTTAAGTTGGGCATCTGACAAGTCATTGGACTGTTATTTTTAACTAGCTGGATACATTTGTTTGTAAGTAGAATGCACATTTGGATATTTCAAGCTTTAAAACTCTGAAATCTTTTCTTGTTGTAGTCTCATCCCATAGCTTCATCCCTATTCTGCTTTTTATGTTTATCCTCTTATTTTTCTTATTAAAAAATATTTTTACCTTTTACAAACAAAACCTAAATTTTTATATTGTATTATTTCACACTGTTCTTGAACTCTTAAATTGTTATCCACAAATTAGAAAAGACCATAATCTCGAATATAAAGTTTTCATGCTTTTATTTTGTATGCATGTAAAAAAAGCAGCACCTCACACATTATAAAAATTGTACAACTTGTACACGGTCATAACACTAAACCATTTATAATAAAAGCATCAAAACCGTCAAAAGATAACAATTTTTAAATTAAAGTAAGGCTTGCCTTTACATATGGGGGGCATGTGTTACTTTGACTTTTGCATTAATCTCTTATGGTTTGTTACGAGCTGAGGCTTTATAGCAAGTAAAGTTCATTATTCATGACTCTTCAGTGTACAGTACCTGGTACAAAATCCACTTTCACTACAAACCCCTGTGGGCACCACTACGCTCTGTCTAGGAAACTCCTGTTTAATGACAGCTGGTAGGCTCCAGAGCTCACAACTCCCAGTGCAGCCACCTGGACTGAAACTCAGTAGGATGCGTTTTTCGGTAGGAGGCGTCCCCGAAGTTAAGGGACTGGTGTCCGAGATCAGATCCCAGCAAGGCACAGTGCTCAGCGTCTCACTGCCTGGATTGACACTGAACACTGTACTGGCTGATGAGTGGAAGTCCTGGAAAGAAAAGAGATGGTGGTAGCACAACATGCTGGCTCCCAACAGGGAGTTTATTCATGGTGATCTTGCACAGAACAGCCTCAAGTAGCCAATTGACCACAACTAACTAAAGGCTGCACTAAGTCCATTGCATAAAAAGCTATTTTGCCAAATTCTGTCTTCAGGTACACTTACACGGTTAACTGAGCACAGTCATCTGCAGTCCACTCTCATTTGCACAACATAACTCTACCAAAAGCAACAGTTATACCACCCTAACATAGCTGTGAGAAGAAAATCCTTCTATAGATAGAAACCAGCATGGATTTTAGCCTCAACATTCTTCCAATTTCCCATCCCATAAGTTTGTCACAAAAAACACAATGCAGAAATGTAGATACCATTGTGAAGAAAACTAGTGCAGAAGGAAAGCAATACAGAAATAGGGAACTTTAAAAATTTGTTTATTTGCCAACTCCTCTAGCAAGTTTGACCCTGAGAATTCTTTCCACATATTTTACTATAAATGTAATCTTCAATAAATATGTATATATGGTTGATTAAAATATATTGACCATGCATTCATTTTGGTTCCTGTAAGCTAGTCCTTAAATATACTGTGCGATTATTAGAAAACTGATATTCACGATTTGATGCAGTTCGCTGAAATACATAAACTTCGGGCACGTCTCTAGTTCTGCAGCTTTGTTCAGATAACTGGAATCTTCCCAAAGGATAACAAAAAGTTTTCAGCCTGCCAGGCCAATATACCTCTTTTACACGCGAACTCAGTAAAAATTCTGAGAACAATTTCAACAGCTACTACGGATTACGCTGCCTATTTTACAGAAATGGCCATTAGTGCCTGAACAGATGGAGAACAGGCAGAACTAATTCTGCAATGTGCAAGAATCTCCCGCTTTGCACAGATTTCTGATCACAGTTAATTACTGGAGCTGAATTTACCCAGGATTCTGTATTTTAAATTAAAATGATATAAAACACTTTATCATTATTACGATTAAGGATTTCTGTTCAAGCTCTACTATATACAGTTGAGACCATACAAATCTAAACACCCATGTACTGCAGATGACAAACAAAAACAGTATCCACAGTGCTTTACCTCTTCTCCTGAATGGGGTTTGAAAATAGAAAGCTGTGGCCTATAACAGATTTGATATGATGTATCATTGATGATTGTTGTCTTATCTTCTATCTGTAGAATCTGTATACCTTGTCGAACCATCGAAGAAATGCAGAATTGACACAACTGTAAGGTAATGAAAACTATGATGGTCACACACCAAACCACAAAAAAAGTACTGAAATATAGTGACAAAACTGCCATTTTCTTTTTAACTGAGGAAATCCTGTCTATATTAATGCACTTCATAACTGGAGCCACATCACATACTTTTGAATTTGCATCTATCAATGTTTTCCAAACAAGATTGAGAATTCATTAATTCTATTATCTTGATGAGTTGGGCAGAGTACTTTTGGCAATTTAATTCTATAAATTATACTTTATACATTGTTTATGCTCTTGTTATGTTCTACATGTATTAACATAATTAGGGAGGAGCTTTCACACTGCATATATTTGATAATTGTTTTCATCTGCTATATGACTTTGGTTTTAAATGATAAAGTTATAAATCATGATAATTTTTTCTAACCTTTTGATGACCTGGAAAAGCACCAAGTTTTATTTCAGCTTCAACAAAACCTTCTTCGTCCAACGTTACTACTTCCCTATTATCGGCATCCTTCCATTTCGGGGAGGTCACATTATGAACCAGTTTAATTGCTACTGACTTGTGCACAGTATTAGTGTTTGCCCAGTATATTCCAACCTGAAAAGCTTCCTGCAAGTGAAAAATGACCGATTATAATTTGTTGACAATGTGATATACTCCTGCTAGAGTTCAATGTAGTTTCCAGCATGAAGTCAATCTCATTTCCTCTCTTTCTCCCTTTGATTTTTTCTATATGGTACAAGGATAGATGAAACTACAACGCGGAGGACTGATCCTCATGGTGGAATCAAGACCATAGCCTACACTGAGACATATTAATAGGCAGACATTTTGTTTATTAACAGATATACATGGGGGGAGGGGGAATGTGTGTGT
>NW_010301363.1:9122-78014 GCF_000700745.2 Antrostomus carolinensis | reverse complement strand
CAAACACCTTGCACAAGTCCAAGTAGATTATGTCAGTTGCTTTGGCCTTATTGACCAATGTTGTGACCCCATCATAAAAGGCCACCAGATTGGTTAGGCATGATTTGCCCTTGGTGAAGCCATGTTGTTTGTCATCAATCACCTTCTCATTCTCCATGTGCCTTAGTATAGTTTCCAGGAGGATCTGCTCCATGATCTTGCCTGGCACTGAGGTGAGACTGACCGACCTGTAGTTCCCCGGGTCTTCCTTGTTACGCTTTTTAAAAATGGAGGTTATGTTCCCCTTTTTCCAGTCAGCGGGAACTTCACCAGACTTCCATGACTTCTCAAATAGGATGGATAGTGGTTTTGCAACTTCATCCACTTCCCTCAGGACCTGTGGACGCATCACATCAGGTCTCATGGACTTGTGCACCTTCAGGTTCCTTAGGTGGTCCTGAACCTGATCTTCTCTTACAGTGGGTGGCTTTTCATTCTCCTGGACCCTTCCTTTGCTTTCTAGGATTTGGGCAGTGTGACACGAGCCCTTGCTGGTGAAGACTGAGGCAAAAAAATTATTGAGCACCTCAGCCTTCTCAATGTCCCGGGTGACCAGATCTTCCGTTGCCTTCTGGAGAAGGCCCACATTTTCCCTAGTTTTCCTTTTCTCTCTGACATACCTGTAGAAGCTTTTTTTGTTGCCCTTGACATCTCTGTCCAAAATGATGATATATTTCATTATACTTTACAGTAATAAGTGCATTCTCCAGTACTATGTAACATAATTTTTCTCAGCATTAGTAAAATGGAAGAATACAGAACAAAATAGTTAAAGCTGCATATCCTTTTATGCTCAGACACCTTCTTAAAGGTACTCTTGACTATCTACCTGTTTGAGCCTTTCCGTTAGCACCCTCCAGGATGTTGATTGGAAAGTTTTTATTTGCTATATATCTTCACACTTTAACAAATCATCAGGTTTTAAATAGGACAAAGTTACACATTTCTCATTTTGAAAATTATGGATTTCAGGCTAAATTGGCATTGATCAAAGCAGAGGTTGGAAAATAACCATTTGACATACATAACAGGTAGAATAAAGTGCTAAAAGGCACCGGTCTCTAGCGTCACTACAATAGCGGTAGCTATTGTGTTACAGTTGCTCTTCCTCTGCATGATAAACCATCTCAGACAGTGGCTCACCCTCTTCCCTTAGACAATGAATGAAAAAGCAGGATGACTGCAAAGCCCTTGAATCGTGCTACTACATGTTTCAAAATCATGGCAAGGCTACAATGTCTCAAGAGAAGGCTAACTTCACTTGCAATTAATTGCAAATAGTTGTCTAAAGTGTGGAGCAGGCTTCTCTTCAAAAGCAGAAAATCAACATATATCTTATATTTACTCCATGTATGAGTGCCAAATCCATTAGTATTAAAGTAGCTTATGTAATGGGCTGCTAAGAATTTTACCAGTGCAGACAGATTGGGTGGATCAATACATTACTACATTGTCAATACAAACCGTCTTTGAGTTTAGGTAATGTCTGACAAAATTATTTAGAATGAGCATGTAGAGAAAATAATTGTACCTCCCATTAGAGAAAGTCCCCTGCTTTAGTCAGACAATGCCACATAAGGGTATAACTGCATCTAGTCTGCCGAACTGGCAAAAAAATAAAAATAAAAGTAAAAGTAAAAGTAAAAGTAAAAATAAAAATAAAAATAATAAAAAAAAGAAATAAAAGGAATGAAAGCAAGAGGTCAAGGTATATGAAGCATTATTCTCCCTTTACAATCCAAGAGTTAAAGGAGGTTTTTTATACAGTGAGTCAAATACAGTGAGGCAGACATTCAGCATACTGAGTGTGCACATCCTCAAAGATTTTTCATTCCCAAAGATCTATGGATTATACTGAAGATAACTGCAGTTCTCTGACAAAAATCATTCATCAGAAACACTGTATGAAGGTCAGATATCTTGCTTAGCCATGTCATAATTCCTAGTTCAGGTAACAATTGTGTGTAGTTACCACATCAGAGGTTACAAATGAGGGTGATAGCGTGTGACAGTTTCACTGGGCTAGTACTTGGCTAGCAGCCAACACAGCATTCACCCACTTCCCCCCCACCCCCAGAGGATAGGGAAGAGGATTTGGGGGCAAGGATAAGTAGGTTTGTAGGTTGAGATAAGAACAGTTTAATAATAGAAATAAAAGAAAACTTAAAATAATACTAATATTAAAATAGTAGTGATAATTATAACAGTAATAAAATATACAAATGAGTGAAACACAATGCAGTTGCTCACCACCCACCGACCAAGCCCAGCCTATTCTCAGATAATGATCCTGGAGGAGCAACAATCCCAAACCGAAACTGCAATCCCAGAAGAGCGAGAGCCAGAGCAAAAGCCAGAGAGAGCTGAAAGAGGAAGACACCCTCAATAATATACTAGACATGATGTGATATGATATGGAATATCCCATTGGCATACCCAAATGCCAATTTAGCTTATTAATTTAAATATTCCTCACTCCCTTAAATCTTGCACTTGTAGACTAACAGAACACGAAGTCCTTCACTTCCAGTGACAAAAATGCAAACACTGGTGTGTTATCAATGTTTCTCTCATAACAAATCCCAGGCTGAAAAGCAAAACACAGTACTATTCTAACTACTGAAAAAGAAACCCAGCTCTGTTTCAGCTAAAAACCAGGACATAGTGGCAAATATTTTGTGGATATTCCATTCCGTGCTCTGTTAATGTTCTTGTGGTTCTATTGATTATGAACTCAGCACTGCACACAGCTCAGAAATTTCTTCTTGGGAAAAACATCTGTATTTATGTTGCTTGGGAGAGCACTGCCTCATCTCTGAAGAGCTACTTGACTGAGCCTCTTCCTATCCCTGGTTGTTTGTCTCTATATCTTCATACACATTTGAAAACCTGTCATACTCGATCCATATATATCCAGTCACAAGACAGGTCAATGGACTGATGCAACATCATGAAATGGTGCTACCAGAAAAATTCTTTTATTCATCTGAAGCTCTGCCTTTGGCATCAGCCCCACAGCCAGGTGTTGATCCATGGTATATATCAAATTCTTTCTCCCTCCACTGGCAGGATTAAGGAGATTCTCAGTCCCTTGACCTTCACTTCCAGAGCTCCACAGTCAGTCCCCCTTGATATGCTTGGGATTGACTCAGCAGTATCATTGGTGTCCAGATGGATGAACAGCAGATATTAATAGCCCAAGGATAAGGTAAGACATGGTATTCTCTATATAACACCCCAGAATTGGGCATATATTTGGTTAACATAGCAAGGTTTCCGTAGTGGGCAGAACTGTAGAACTGTCTCTGAAAAGAGACAAGGAGCTGCCCCCATATCAAAGAGAGTTATTTCCAGCAGGCTTTAAATACACTGTTGTCCAAAGATAATCCTATTAGAGGCACTGGTGGTGCCTCTATGATAACAGATTTAAGAAAGGGTAAAAAAAGCTGTGCAGTAGTCATGACAAAGAGAAGTGAAAAAAAAATGAGAGAAACAGCTCTGCAGACACCAAAGTCAGAAAAGTAGGGGGAGGAGGTGCTCCCGGCAACAGAGATGAGATTCCCCTGCAGCCTGTAGAGACCGTGTTGAAACAGGTTGTCCTCTGGCAGCCCATGGAGGACTACATTGGAGCAGATATCCACTCTGCAGCCCCTGAAGGACCCCAGGCTGGAGTGGGTTTATTTTGAAGGCCTACATCCTATGGAAAGGTCCCTCACTGGAGCAGGAAAAAAACATGAGGAGAAAGGAGTAATGAAGAGGACGTGTTACAGACTGACCACAATCTCCATTACCCAATCCCCTGCGCTGCTCAGGAGGGAGGAGATAGAGGGGTCAGGAGTGAGACTGAGCTTGGGAAAAAGTCAAGAGAGTGAGAAGGAAAGTGTTTGTAGTTTTGTTTTTATTTCTCACTATCCTACTCTGTTATTAATTGGCAAAAAAATACATTAATATTCCCAGGTCAAGTCTGTATTGCCGCTGACAGTAATTCCTGAGTGATCTCCCTGTCCTTACTGTGAACCACAAAGTCTTTCATCTTATTTTCTCCCCTGTCTTCCTGAGGCATCCAGCCAAGGTTAACCCACCAAACGGCACCCATTAAGAAACAAACTTCCTGAGACATGCAAGTTAAAGTCCATCAGGTGGATATTTCCATCCTTGCAGGGAGCAGTCTCTGTGACAGCTATCACCCATCTTTTCTTCCTCACACAGACACTTGTCTCTGGTTCCCCAGGGAGATCTACCTGCTCTGGAGCTACAGAACTGCAGCTGGCAGGGAAGCAGTCTTCCTCTTCTTAGCAAAAGTCACAAGTTTCCAGTCTTTTATTTTTGTGTGAATTTCCATCCACTGCTCTTCTGAGAGTATTTTCTAGCTCTTTCCTTAAACCGTGGATCCCAAGCTCTTGGCTTTGCAGGATCTGTCCAAAGACACTGGCAACCTTGCTTAGCGACTCTGATGGTGCATAGTTAGTCTGCCTCTTCCTGCAGCTTCTTCATCTAAAGGTGCTGTTCTATTAGCCTGTACCATTACCTGATCTCATTTTTTACAGAGTCTTACTCTCTAGGATAGAAAAAAATGAACAGACCTCTGCTGTTGGAACATAATTTAAATACATTTTGTCTAGGTGAGATAGTCACAACTTATATAACATATAGTATTCAACTCTACAAGTACTGTTGGTCATAATATTCAATGAATTCAGAAATTCAGTGAATGTCAGTAACGTGTAAGTGATTATGCATGCATTCATAAGCACAAAGTTCTACAGATGTGATTATATTAGCAAATGATATACAACTATAGTAATAACAAATAGTAGTGAAATTTCATTCATAACGTGTTTCAGGTAACACAGTTTGACTGCAGAAAGACACTATCCTCCATAAAATCACAAATATTATATGCTGTAAAAGTCAGTTGTTTTCTTTATAAGATAAACACAAAAAAAATAAATATAATGAGCATGCTAAACTACCTTTTTTGCAAAAGTTTGTGTACAAATATGCAAAAGCTCCTGATATATGAGGTGATAAAATTGTAATGTTATATATTTCATGATATGTTGTAATTATGTTTTAATACAGTATTTTCTTTTCTCATATTAACATAAGAATTTGCATTTCTTTGATCATTATTAGAAAAAGTGTTGTAATTTTTATGAAAATTGAATAAATATGAGAAGAACATAAACCTTTGAAAATTCAAATTAATAGCTTTTATATCTTTTAACCAGGAAGTGATAGAGGCTTATTTTAATCCAGATTAAATTAATGCAATTTTTGCTTGTGACTTCTCAAAATCCCACAAGATAATCATAATGTGTTTCTAAGAGAGAAAAAAAAGGTTGGAAATATGACTTCTACACTATGTAAACAAAATAATTCATAGTCATTAGTACTGGAGGTGACAGGTATTACCGTTACCAGGGTAAACTGGTCATTTTGCAAATAAATTCTTACACTTAACTATTGTATTCTGGTCTTGTTATACTCAATTTGTTTTAAATTCTTGTCCCTCAGCCTTAAGAGCTCTATTACAGGGGAGGGTCTTTTCTTACAGTCAAGAAAAGGAATCTCACTCACTCAAATCTGTGTACGTATGTAAATACATATTAAGTCCATCTTTTAATACGTTTGAATGGACCTTTTCCCCGTGATTATACGTGCTTTTAAAATTTTGTTATATTGTAGAAAGTCAGGTATACACAAACCCTTAGATATATTTTTGGGATGATATATTGCACCAGAGAGAGACATTGCGTATTTTCTTTGCTCTCTGTATATGCTACGTTCCATTATGGGAGTGGGGCAGTGTGAAACCTCTATGTCCTATGAAATAAAAACCGTAATCTCTTGAAAATATTCCACCAAGTATGCTAAGTGTCAGCTAAGTATGAATATGTTAAAGTATTAGATAATGGTTTTTTCTACATTTATGATACAATATCATAGTGTATGGATGATCTGTTAAAAACATGTTGCTCTTTTCATAACATGCTATAGGTCATATTTCTCACATGGATGAGAATGTGCTTTCCTCAGGGAGCTACTCACCATACTCAAGAGATACAAGATTTCACAGGATGCCAGATGTATGAGGCAGAAGAGCCAGCAAAATTCTTGGGGAACCTGAAGGATCAGTATGTTTGTCTGAGAAAAAGAGAAAGCAGCTGGCCAGGCATCCGAGATAATAGCAAGAAACTTCCTGGAAATTATGAGGAGTTTGTTACAATTTGCAGTCATGGGTTAATTCACAGAATCACAGAATGGTAGGAGTTGGAAGGGACCTCTAGTCCAACCCTTCTGCCAAAGCAGGTTCCCTACAACAGGTTGCGCAGGAAAGCGTCCAGGCGGGTTTTGAACATCTCCAGAGATGGAGACTCCACAACCTCTCTGGGCAGCCTGTGCCAGTGCTCTGTCATCCTCACAGTAAAGAACTCTTTCCTTAAGTTTGTTTGGAACTTCTGGTGTCCCAGTTTTTGTCCATTGCCCCTTGTCCTGTCACCAGGCACCACTGAGAAGAGCCTGAACCCATCCATTTGGCCCCCACACTTGATGTATTTATAGACATTGATAAGATCCCCTCTCAGTCTTCTCCAGGCTGATAAATCCCAGCTCTCAGCCTCTCCTCGTAAGGCAGATGCTCCAGACCCCTCATCATCTTTGTGGCCCTCTGCTGGACTCTCTCCAGAAGATCCCTGTCCCTCTTGAACTGAGGAGCCCAGAACTGGATGCAGTACTCCAGATGTGGCCTCACCAGGGCAGAGTAGAGGGGGAAGAGAACCTCCCTTGACTTGATGGCCACTCTCTTTTTAATGCTCCCCAAGATACTGTTGGCCTTCCTGGCCACAAGGGTAAACTGCTGGTTCATGGCCAGCCTGCTGTCCACCAGCACACCCAGGTCCTATTCCACAGAGCTCCTCTCCAGCAGGTCAACCCCTAACCTGTACTAGTACATGCAGTTATTCCTCCCCAGGTGTAGGACTCTGCACTTACTCTTGTTGAAATTTATCAGGTTCTTTTCCGTCCAACACTCCAGCGTGTCCAGGTCTTCTGGTGTGTCAACCACTCCTCCCAACTTCGTGTCATCAGCAAACTTGCTGAGGGTGGACTTTATCCCTACATCCAGATTGTTGATGAAGATGTTAAACAAGACCAGACCCAGTACTGACCCCTGGGGATCACCGCTAGTTACAGGCCTCCAACTAGATTCTGCACCACTGATCACAACCCTCTGAGCTCTGCCAGTCAGCCAGCTCTCAATCCACCTCACCATCCACTTGTCTATCCCATACCTTCTAAGTTTTGCTACAAGGATGTTGTGGGATACGGCATCAAAAGCCTGGCTGAAATCAAGGTAGACAACATCCACTGCTTTCCCCTCATCTACCCAACTGGTGATGACATCATAGAAGGCTACCAGATTGGTCAGGCATGATTTCCCCTTAGTGAAACCATGTTGACTACTCTTGATAAACTTCTCTTCTTTTAATTGCTTAGAGATAGTATCAAGAATGAGCAGTTCCATCAGCTTCCCAGGGATGGAAGTGAGGCTGACTGGCCAGTAGTTGCCTGGATGATCCTTCTTGCTCTTTCTGAATACTGGAGTGACATTGGCTATCCTCCAGTCTTCAGGCACCTCTCCTGTTGTCCAGGCCCTTTCAAAGATGATAAAAGAGAGGTTTAGCAATCAAGTCCACCAGCATCTTCAGTACTTGTGGGTGCATTCCATTGGGGTCCATGGACTAATTCAGACTAAAGGTGGATCGTGGACCATTTTCGAAGACATAGGGAGCAAGCAGAGAGAGTTGTGCATGATTTTTTTGTTGTTGTTGTTTCCACTGTGTTTGATCTAGTCACTTTTAGTTGGTCTACTTAAAAAAATCGAGATTTTTTTAGTATCTAATCTGATAGAACTTGTTCTTTTAATTGTGTGGGATTTGGGGTTGGGTGTTTTAGGGGGAGGGAGAGGTAACTTAAAAAGTCACCTTCATTCTTATTTGAGGAATTTAGAATACGAGATAGGCTAGGCAGATCCACCTCAAAGCTCCAGTTAGCTCCAGGTCTCTTCAAAGCCCTTGGGGCACACAGGGTGAAAATGTGCTTCCAGATGGAGACAAAACTGCCCATTTTCCCAGAAGAGCAGTGAAAATTTGCAAACTACATCAACTTTCATATTATTTAAACTATTTGTTCACAGACTTACATTCATGCATGAGTGAGTCAGTACCCCCTGTCTTCCCTATCCTTTTTGAAGTGATTAGTGCCTCTGGGATTTCTAGGAAGAAATGTGTTTCCTGTTCTCTCATGAGGCAGCTGTTTAAGGACTGGCAAAATATTTGTCTTTTACAAAGTATCTGTAATTGCCAGGACGTAATTTTACACTATTCGTATACCCTTTCAGGAGCATCCACAGTAATGTCAGAGAAACTATAGCTTATAATATCACCAATTATTACCAGTCTAATTTTGCAAAAAGATACCAAATATTTGCTACAGATAGCTTCTAATACCTTAAAACTGCAGCATTCTTTATCATATCTTGTCTCCTGTGTAATGTTACCCATATTCTAAATACTTAATTCTGTTTGAAGTTCAGTGGGAAATGAATTCCCCTGGCTACATCAGGCTTTGGGGCTTGCAGCCCAGAAACCGACCTATGGCTTTTCGTGGTAAAATAATTAATGCTGAATTAGCCCATTTTTCTTTCTAAGAGTATTTTTGGTGGTGGTGGCATTTTGTGTGTGGGTTTTTTTGTTGTTTTTTTTTTTTTTTTTTTTTTTTTTTTTTTTTTTTTTCCTCTGGATAAATAATGATTCAACTTAATGCTCCGGTTATTTAAAAGAATTAAAAAATGTTTATTTCCTCTGGGTACCTTTGCTGATTATGAACTCTTCAGGGAAAATAAACAATGATTTCATTTGTAATGGGAAATGAGTAAAACAAAACTGTTTCTGAGGTTTTAAATTGAATTACTTTATTTTCTGTAATGAAAGTTAGAATTAGGTGTTACAGTAGCCTTTTAGTAGAGGATCTCAAAATCATTTTCTGAAGTTGATGTGTAATCTTGCATTGGGTATGCTATCAATCACTTCATAGTTTAATATTGGATAACTTAATTTTTAACTGAACTAAGTTCATCTTGTTCACATAGAAGGTCCATCTCACTATTGTTAAATATTGCATAAGCTCCAATTAAACTATTAGACAGTAATTACACTCCATAACTGAGGCCATTCTATCTCCAAAGCAGTCAGAGATAATGCACTAATACTATGAAGTCTTCCTTCCATACACAGAAGTTCTGTCTGTTTATCTTAAACTGAAACCAATTCTTTTTTGTTTTGTTTTGTTTCAAATGAAAAATAAGATGTATCACTCCCTGCCAAGTAAGACCAAGAGTCCCAAAAGAATCCTCATCTTTCCTGTTTAGTCTTCTATACAGCAGTCATACCTAAACCAAGAACTACAGATGTCTACACTCAAACAGTAAAGTACAATAGAAATTTGTACAACGAATCTGCTTCTATTTATTTTCTGTACTAGTGAAAGAGCCTTGACAGTGTTGATGTGGGAGGACTTTTTGCAGATTCGAATTTGCAATAGGGATGTAATCAGTTCCCTTTCAGCGTCACTACAGTCAGGTTTTGGCTTGGCTTTGTAATAGTAGTCACTATACCGAAGTTATCATTCTGTCTCTAAACTTTAGATGTATATTGTTCAGTGCTTTCCTTTAACTTACCAGATAGCAGGTTTGCATAGATGTAAGTGAAAGGATAATTTCCCACTTTGTTGGAGAGCACGAATGCCATGGCAGTAGAGAGGATACATGATCAGACTGCAGTAATAGTCCTAAAATACTTAATCACATAATTCTCAAGAGAAGATACACTGCAATCAATGGAATTAAACTTACTTTAAATTTTGTGTGTGATGGAAGTTCTTCCCAACAAAAAAAATAATATTCATGTATTTAACACCTTTGATTTCAGGAACACAAAGTGCTACACTAGTCATTATAAAAGTAGTATTTGCTATACTGAATAAAAACCTTGAGTTATCTATCCTATCTCTAACTGTAACCAATAGTACACAACTATTTTACATAAAAGGAAAGAGTCATGCAGCAAGTGGATGCAAGATAATTTATCATACATAGATGTCCCATCTAATCCTGCATATTTGGAGATCTAAAGAATGAATCATGAATTTTTATCAACCTTACAAAGTATTTCAAAATATTATATATTATAACTTGATAATCTTATTGTTGGCATATACAACTCCCATATCTGCCTGAGGACAAATAATATCATTGCAAAGTTGATGTTACCTCCTTTTCAGCCATAGTACATAGAAGCTAAGGGAACAAACTGCCCCCTGATCTGTATGGCAGCCTCTTATTTTGACAACCCATAGACACTGATGCAAACTTCTTCTTCCATTGTGTGTAATATCTAGTAATTACAAACTAGGTAATAATCTCGGTAAAATGCTCTCTCTTTTTTTTTCTTTGTTTTCTCTTTTTCTTTTTTTTGTTCTTTCCAATGTCATCTTCTATCAAATCTCCACTTAAACTAGAATAAATGTCTATGATATAATTGCATAGTGACTGACTTGTACTATGTGAATATCCTGATGTTATGGAGCTATAGTAGAAAGGATGGAATATTTGATCTGTTTTAGTCAGTATATAAGGGTTGTTTCCATGCCGTGGAGGTTTTGACAGAATTTGCTTTGTGAGCATGACAAAACAACAAATAGTAAACAAATTGGTTAGTGTTTTCCCCATCAGCTTCTTTGACCTTTTAATCATTCCCATAACTAAGAGTGTACAGTTTACAGCATGCCAAGAATATAAGATTGTGAGAAGCTATGGTGACAGATGGAATATAAAAATATGAATAAAATAGGCTAGTACCAGTTCCAGGTGGGCACCAAGGGCTGCAGAGGAGGAAAGATATTAGGGGCCCAGGGAACATCAGTGATGAATGAACTGGTTCTCAATCTTCGTGATTCTATGCTATGGCATAAGCCTCCTAAATTCCAGTATAAGTGCTCTGGAGACTGCAAACAGTCCCAAAATGGTGTCATATACTCCCAAATGTCAGTGAATGTCAATACTGTGTGCTGAGGTGCATGAATACAGAACCAGACGGTACGTAGCTGAACACACAATATTCTTTATAAAAACAGTAGGTGAAATTGTTTCCAATGTTCCTGTGGCCTGTCAGACTTTACACCTGGCATTACAGGCAGAGATATTGAAAATGTTAGAGGGGGAAAATAAAAAAAAAGATAATGTGATTTATGACAATGAAATGTCATAACTGCAAAATCAGTGCAGTTTTCAGAAAGATCTATAGATGGAAATATTATTTTAAGGGATGATCCATTAAAACTGGAGGGGAGGAAGATAGACATTGTTTCAGTAGATGTAAACATTAGTTTATCATGATAAGAAAGTGTAATATTGAAATGAAAGGGTTCTCAGTTCATAATGTTAGTGCCATCCTTTCCCCTTTGCATTGCATTGGGAAAACCATTCCACTTCCTTACTCTTATGTTGTCAACATGAAATGAAGATAACGATGCTTTTACACTTCATTTGCAAGCAGCCTGGGAAGGATTAATTACTTAACCTCTGTACTGCATTTTGAACATGAAATGTGTTACATAAAGGTTAAGTAGTATTATTATGGTAATCAGTAATAAAAAGAATGGTATTTTTTATATGAAGGCAGATCAACAATTTTATTTAATCTTCATGATATTCAGAAGAAAAAAAAAATATTTTCAAAACAAATAATGGCTATCCAATTAACCTAAAATGCCTTCAAGTCTCTTTGTAGTCTTGGAAATAAATTGAATAGCTTATTAATTAAGTATCAAAAATGTTAAGATTATTTTATTTGTAAACATTATTGAATCCCTTCAGTTATTAACATAAAAGGAGTTTTAGTAATTTTAGACAACTAAAATTAGAAACCTGAACATGTCTTTAAGATATTAAGTGGGTTATTTCAGAATTACTTGAAAGAACTGATCAATATTTCATGTAGTTGTTTAAGGCACTTTGATCAGTTTGAATTATGGGTCTTTTATCTCACTGTGGCAGTCAGCGTTTCCAATAGATAACTGTTGACAACAGTGATTTTGAGTCTGTGATTTTGTCCACAAAAAACGCAGCATTTTGAATAACAGCTGAAACAGTCATGACCTGGCACTACAAAAATTGCCAGATTTATGGACATCAAATGTAAGAAAAGAACTGAGTCACTGGAACGTGTGCAAACAATAATAAAAATATTAAAGGATCAAATAGCTGTCCAGTGTTATTTCACCAGGGTTTTAAGTAGTTCAGAAAAGATATAGACATAAGAGTACCATTTACACAGTTTTCAGATACCAAGGAAAGAGTAATCTGATATTGTAACTACATCTGTATGTAAGTCAAGGCTATCTGGATTTAAAAGTACAGTGTGTTAAAATAGGCAGACTAAGTAGGTGCAAAAGACTAAGTAAAACAAAATCTGCTGAAAGGTTGGATTAATTTTAATTTTGTTGATGTATATGTCAATCAAATATGTATTACAGTATTTGTTTTCTTATGAAACTGTCTTGGTTTTATTAGAGTTGTTAAAGTTTAGTGTGCCAAATGAAATGTTATTTTAGGAAATGTGAGTTAGAAATTGGTAGAAAAGAAAATGAAGTTTTACCAGCAAAAAGTTCAGATTTCTGAAGATCAAGAATTTGAGGGAAAAGCTGATTAAGTTTATGATATGAGTACATCACATCAAATTACACACTTTTTACCTAGCTTTGGATACTAATTATACTTATTTTTTTCCTCATTTCATTCACCATGTGCCAACATGAATGTGGGACATACTTTTTGCTGTGTTTTCAAAAGTATTGAAGAAATATTTTACAAAAAAGTACAATAAAGCTTAATGTCAATATAAAAAACAAAGACTATAATTTACTAAATACACAAGAGTAATTTAGAAGTGACAACTTCTGCCTAACTTCTGATTACAAGTTTTTATTATTATGTATCAGAAAATAATAATTATTGAGAAATACTAAGGAAACCCTAGCCTAATAAATTATGCCTAAAAAATAATGGCTATATTCATAAATGCGAACAGTGAATAGGGTCTCCAAAGTCTCCTCAGATGAAATAATCAGTTGTAGGAGAAGACCTTAAAAGTAGCTAATCAGGTTTTAGTTTATAATTATCCTACGTAGCTTGTTTCCTTCTTAGTCTCTGTAGTTCCTTTCTTCCATAAATTTTATTCTGTTGCCATATCTTCTTTTAATCCTTTTCTGACTGCATAGCAGTCAAAAATAGATGTAGAGTCTGGCTGCACTGTAGTTTCTAAGGGTCTTAGTCAAGATCCAGTCAAGATTTTACACATTATTCCCCTGTATCTACATGCATTAATTATGATTTTCCTTATAATTTTTTATATAAAATGAACAATTCAGGTTTTACTTTTCAGTAAGCAATCAATTCATAATAGCTTATAAAGTCCACTAGATAGCACATAAACATCCTTAGGGTTGTTAGCATTTACAAAATCGGGACATTTGTGTTGTGCCTGGAGGAATGTAAAACTCCAGAATTCAAGTTCACTAATTCTTGGACCAGACAAGGAAGGAAGAGTCAAATAGAACCCTTTGAAAACTGCTGAAAAAATGGTGCTAAAACTGACATGACATGAAAGATTTTCTTTTCTGTAACAGCAGTCACACAGGGCATGGAATATAACAGTCTCTGACTTTGGGATTATATATATATAGTACATCAAATAGCTACTGAGGGTAAAAAAAAAAACCAACACAAACCCCAACATATTGCGGTTTCACTATGCCACGTGTTGCAAAGGAGGATGTTGCCTTCTTTCTTTTGTATTGTTTATGCTGAATTTTGCAACTAAGGGCTGTTACTTGCTTATATAAACTGAAGCTACCTAGGAACAGGATTTTTAAATGCTTAGGGGAGAGGCAAAATTCATTACCGGATTTTGAACCACACACAGAATCCCAGTCTATCCTTTTTAAGGTTAGCAATGGCATATCTAAGTATGTGTTTGACTATGGTATATAGCTGGAAATACTTCAGTAGCAAATGTATTCCTTTTTTGCATTACTAACAAAGTTAGTATTTATACAGAACATGGTCACATCATTCTAGCAGAATAAATGTACATACTGTGCTTGCTTTAGGCAGCTAATTTCGAAATACAGTTTTTGGTTTTGGAGTTGATTCCTCTGAATGACCTGTGAAAATAGTATTTATTTTTTTTTTCTGTTTCATTATCATTGCAAATTATTCCTGAAGTAACCTGTGTAGATTTAATGAGAAAACCCAAATATATTATATGATTATGTAATTAAATGCTATATCGTAATGAATATGTTGTGAAGAAGAATGAATTAAGGTCATACAGAATAAATTTAGTCCTGACATTTCCTGCTTTGGAGTGCTTGTTTTTACAGCTATAGTATTCTATTAATAGCTTTGTTTGTATAAATGTGTCAATGTGGCTTGGCACTACGGCATTTTCCTCTCACTTTCAAACTGCGGAAGAAAATTAAACTGAGAGGCATGATTTCAACTACTTCAAAGAAAATGTGGCACTCCATTGGAAAATATTATTTCTGCTTAGCTGAAGATGCTTAAAACAATGATAGGAAATTCAGTACATTTAACATCTAAAAGTGAGTTACTTCTGCCCATTTATGATTTACAACAAAGAAAGTAGTGACTACAGCACTCAGCTGGCATGATATCAGAAAAATCTGAGAAGCTGTTTGTAAAACACAGATTCACCAATTAATTTTTATCTTAAGGAGAATCATAAAGACAAAATGAGTTTTAGATCCTGACTGTATTTAGGCTTCTAATATCTGTGTATCTTATTGTTATAAGGCACTAAAACATAAATTTCAAACTTGAACAGAGAAAATAATTGAGATGGTTCAAGCCCTACAAAATCTTCTGGCTTTAGATGGCTGCTGACTAAAGTTTTGGTATAAGTGTCTCAAAAGTATAGCTAAATCACTCTGCAAGACTATGTTGCGGTTCATCTGTTGTTTTTTAAAAAAAAAATATTTTATTTTTAATTTAATTCTGTGGTCCATATAATGAAAGAAGATTTATCAAATAAATTATTTTCATTTTGGAAAGTAGAAATGCATGGATTGACCAGGTACTATGAAAGGCTTAATATTTATTTCACTACAAACAACCTTTTTTTTTAAAAAAAAAAAAAAAAAAGTTTTTTCTTGGCTTAAAGCCAGGTTTATGTCTCAGTTACTTAAGATTCCAGAAGCAGCATTCTTGTTTGTTTGACTCTCTTTTTCTGCATGCAAATGGAGTATATTTTTGCAATAGGTAGCATTCAGATTTGCATCCTAATTGGTGACTTAGAATGCCCACCATTATCCTTCAGCAAAGTCAGCCTTTCATATTGAAATTCTGGAGTGTCAGAATGACTGAGAATAGATGGAGAACTATTAATTATGTTTATTTTAAACTGTCCTAGAGTTTCAATAACTCTCTCCAGGGGAGGTGAAGAGCATAGCATTTACCTACTTGCATAGATGTGATTTTATATTAATGGTTTTAGATGTCCTACTTTTTAATATTAAAAGAGAGACTGTGTGACCTCAGATTTACATTGTCTCTTAAAAATATTTTAAATATTTGCCGGCATTAGTGTCTCTTTAGGAGTCACTACAGTTGGTTGTCTTTTAGCTGAGCAGGAAGGGTTTTAGTAAGAATATTGATAGAAACATACATACATATACATGCACACATATATAAGAATAAATAAAAGTATAAGGCAATTATGTTTTGGCTAATATACACAGAAGATCACTAGGATTTAAGAAACTACTAGGCTGAGTAGCAGTGGGCTCAACATTCCAGTAAGACATCTGAAGAGCCTTTGCTGGACAGGCAGACAGCAATCAGGTAGGAAGGAGTCCTCAGCATTGACAGCTTGCTGTCTTGGAAATCCTCTGACACTGATATTTTTCTGCGTTTTCCCTTTAGGTTTTTAAATCTATCCATTTCATTTGTTTTCCACTTCAAATTTTTGAGGTACTAATAAACTCTATCTCTACAGTCCTGCTTTTGTCTACATTTCTTATCTTGCGTGGTCCTGCTACCCAGATTTTCTCACTGATTTTTCTTAAAATGTAGCAAATTCTTCTGATCTCTGAGCCATGGCATCAGTGCTGGGCCTTATATCCTTGGAAGACAGATGCAGAATTCCCTGTTTGGGTGAGAAGAAATTGTAGAGTGATTTAGGAAGGCAAGGGTTATACAGGCATCCTGATCACAAAATTAATTATAGTTAAATGAATTAGCTTTTTAAAAAAAAAAAAAAAATAAAAAAGTAAGCATTTCAATTAGAAATAAAATGCAGTAAGGACAGAACAAGCAAATGGATCTTTCTCTTATATTAAGGAATGTTAAAATAGTCCAATAATTTCTGGAGATTGCAGGAGGTAGGTACTGCTAAGTAGTTTATTAGACTTGGCACTAGGTAAAAAAAGGACTAACCTTGGCACACAAGACTTGATCAAATCCCATCATTCTCCACTTCCCATTTCTCTTGTGTCTGAGCTTCAGTAGTAGCAGCTTGGAAAGCTGGCAAACACCTAGCAGCAACAGATGTAGAACTGGAGCATGACAATGTTAGGTGCAATATGTATGGCAATGTCTTTTCCTTCATGTAATCATGCAATATTCTATATGTAGCACATACAGTACAATAATAAAGCCTACTTAAAAATCTTCCAATCATAAGACTTGTTTTAAGAGAAGCAACACTGTTATTCTCAGCTTACAGATGAGGAAACTAAAATCACAGAGCCAGAATAACTTCTCCAAAGTCATAGAGGAAATGAAACACAAAGGCTGTAGGAAAGCTCATAATTTGAGTGTCAGTTCAGTATTCTGTCTGTGTGGCTTCAATGCACTCTTACCCACACTCAAGGCCTCTACAGCACTACAAAGTATATAACAAAAATCTGATGAATGCAAATCAGACCACTGAGTAAATTCATACAATTAGCCATGATAAGTTCTATTGTTTAAGATACTACATTCTTAAATTAATTCACTAAGGTTGTCTAAATCAAAACAGATTCTAAAATTATATTTCAATAGGGCTATTGGTTATGTTAGGTGTTTTTCTTTAAACTTCTATGAAATTCTTGGTCAAAATTCAAGAGGATTTAAAAATTAAGTCTTTGCCCTTCTTTCAGCTTAGGTACTAGATTAGGAGGGATCACTTTCCTCACTTGCAAAATTAGAATTCAAATAAGGCATTTTCTAATAGCTTGAAATTTGGACCAAAGTTATGATGGTTTTCAGATGTGAATTAAAAATGAGCTTGCTTCAACACCTTCTGATATTTAGTACTGTGTAATACATTTTTTGTTTGGAAGGGGAAGGAGGTCAGAGAGTTGAACATTAGATGTATAGGATAAGGAGCAAGGAGAGTGAAACTGATATGATATCCTCTGCAATTCCTCATAATTTCCCCATACCTCTTAAAATGTGAAAAGAGACACTGTTTTGATATACGGTGCAGAAATAATTGCCTTCTGTGTTCTTCTAGCACATAATGTAAAATCAAAGAGTAACTAATATTTTATACTCTTTCACCACGTGTTGTAGAAGGCCTTTAAAATATTTCTGAATGATCCTGTGATGTGGGTTTTTTTTTTTTTTTTTTTGATTGTTTGTTGTTTTTTTTTTTTTTGTCACCAGTCGGGTCATTTAAGTACCTCGGAATTTCTTCTAAAGGTTAATGAATTTTATGCTAAGAAGCTAGTCCTTCAGATGTATCTATCTAGGGGAAATAGAAAAGTCTTTAATTAACAAACTTCAGATCTCATACTCAGTAGTTATATGAAGACACACAAACCTGCAGTCTTTTTATTATCTCACCATATAATTATTTCTCCATTACCCGTTTTTCATCAAAAAAACCAAATACTTTTGTGTTTCTTCAAATTGGATCTTGCTTTTTATTGAACTGTTTTTAATAATAGAAGAATACTTCAGAATACAGAATTAGTCAGAAGTTTCTTTCTTTAGAATTTCATATAAAATAATGAATATTAAACTCTGCTTTCAGAGAATGACTTTTATATGTGTTCTTAATTCCAAACATTAAGAAGCAATACTCTAAGAAACTATTTATCTATTTTTCAAATAAATCTCAAGAGAAATGCAAAAATATTTTGCTCCCAATATCCAAAAGATATTAATACATTACACAGCAAGGATTGTGTAGGACATAAATTACTACCATTTGAGATAAATATTTATTAAATTTAAGCTTTTAGGTGCTGTCTTAAATTACAGCTTCATTCTGCCAAGCTTTTAATTTGTACTTAGCGATAGTTCTCTGTTAGCCTATAGTTTTGATAGGTCAGATAGATTATGGGCAGGGCAGGGCATGGAAGCAAAAGAAATTTTCTTCCCCCACCTCATGCAGTGCTCAGTACCTGGTAGTACTCAAGAGATCCTGCCCAGGTCCGTGGAGAGGTTAAATTTAATCCTTTACACCTTGAATTTTGTTTTCTCAAATTAAAAAAATAAAAATAAAACCCTGAGAATTAAAAGATAGGTAAAGTAAACAATGAACATATTAAAAATATTTACTCAATGCTGAAATAGTACTTACTGGTAATGGTGTGGGAGGGTGTTTTTTTCTGTTTTCAACCAAAATTTACCAGTGAGTAATTATAACTGAAAAAATGTAAAATAAATCAGTGAGCTTTTTCATTTTATATACCTCAGAAAAATGAAAGACAATCAGAAATACAAACCAAAAAATACAGATCCATCCTGTGTAATAAATCTGAAGCTCAGTGCTTTGCAGAGGGTCAGCCAGGGTATGTTATTTCAGTTCTGTACATTCTTTCTCTGAACATTGACAGAACTGATTAGGTTACTTTAGATAACATTTTCACTGCATGGATCCTCAGGGACAGAGTGTTGGTTGAAAAGAGGAACCAATCTAATAAGAACTTGGCATAGGATAATACTCACAAGGGTATTCTAATCTCCTGAAGAAGATGGTCACTCACCATTCAGTGGAGATGGATGTTTTCATTGCTCACAGCAACATCTTTAGCTTTATTGTGTAAGACACTCCAAACTGCTGTTTTCCTCATTTGTTATTCTCCAGCTGACCATGGTCCTATAAGATACTCCAGCACATGCACCATCCATCTCTATTAATTATCTTATACATATAAATTATCTCTTAAATATATCTCAACTATGTAAATAGACTATTCTCTGTAACTATTTCTGTACCTATATTGATTATTTCTTCTATTAATTGTGGTTAACCTTGGCTGGCTGCCACACACCTGCTCAGCCACTCTCTCATTCCCCCTTCTCAACAAGATAGGGGGAAGAAAGGAAGATGAAAAAGCTCATGGGTTGAGATAAGGACAGGGAGATCACTTACCAATTACTGTCATGGCAAAACAGACATGACTTGGGGAAAAAAAAAAAACAAAAAACATTTAATTTATTACCAATTAAGATAGCATCAGAAAAAAACATTTTGTTAGGAAGCCTTTGTTGAGAAACAAAGACAAAAATTAAAATGATACCTTCCGCCTTCCTCCCTTGTCCTGGGCTCAACTTCACTCCTCTACCTTGCTTCTCCTCACCAAGTGGTGCAGGGAGTCGGGGAATGGGGGTTACAGTGAGTATATTATAGCTCCTCTTTTCCACTCCTTCCTTCTCACACTTTTCCCCTGCTCCAGTGAGGGTCCTTCCCACAGGCTGCAGTCCTTCAGGATAAACCTACTCTGGCCTGGGCTCTCCAGAGGCTGCAGCTTCCTTCAGGGCATGTTCACCTGCTTCGGCATTAGTCATCCACAAACAGCAGTATGGATATCTGCTTCACCGTACTCTCAGCAGGGGCTGCAGAGAATCCCTGCTGGGGTGCATGGAACACCTCCTCCCCTTCCTACTTTCACCTTGCTCACTGGGCTGTTTTTACCTCACCCCTCACAGACAGGCAGCGTGTTGCTCTTCCTTACACAGGCTTTCTCCGAGGCACCACCACCATGGCTGCAGGGCTCAGCCATGCCTTGCAGTGGGTGGGCTGGAGCCAGCTGGGACCACCTGTGTCCAGCACAAGGCAGCCCCGGTGTCTCCTCACAGAGGCTGCACTGCAACACCCCTCTGCCAGCACATGGATACCTGGTGTAAATGTCTTACCTATGTACAATTTGATCATTTCTGCAGCAGGAACTAAGACTCACCAGGTGACTCTATCAAGGATGTTGACCAACACATTTAAGGTGATGGGAGCTCAAGCAATCATACAGTTTCAAGTTGGTCCTCCCTTTCAAACCAAGTTGTTACGGTGCATGTGCAGACAAGTAGCTGGGGAGTTGCTTGTTCACTCAGGGATTTAACCACAGCTTAAGAGCAGAATGTGTGCACACAGGCCCAAAGGGCCAGTTAAACCACAATTAAAACTCTAGAAGAAGCCTGAGTCTCACCCTTATATATCACTTAGCCCTCGTCACACTCTACATGCTCACTGGGAGCAAGATTCACCATTTCATGTGTATTGTCACCTCCCAACATGAGGCGGTAAGCCTTCCAGCAGGGCAGGGCACCTCTACCTCTCGGTACCCCTGGTTGTCCCTGGCAGCGTTCTTGCCAGGCTGAGGACCTCCAGAAGGCATGCTGTCAATGCACAACAGCATCCCACAGTAGTTTATGAAAGCAGTCCTGCGTCAAGCCCATTTTCTTAGCTAGACGCTGACAGGACTGGCTGTGTTGAGATCTGTTCCCATTTTAGTTACTCAATTGTATGCCTTCAAATCTGTTTTGCAGAGCTGGACGCAAGACTAATATTTTTAATGTGCTTATTCAGTTTAAGAATCTTTCAACAGATGTTATCTGAGTTTAAGTTTCTGTAGCACTTCCATTTTACTTTTAAATCATTAGACTATGAAGTCATATATCTTGGTTTGTATGTAATATTAGAAATTTAAAGGGTGGATAAAAGAGAAGTATAGTCAAATTTCACTATTTTAAGTATTTAAAACAGGAAACCTATGTTTCACCTAAATTTACTATGATTTTCCTCTAGGAAACATTTTATTCTGGGTCAGGCCAAAAGAAATATTAGTTACTTATTCCACACCTTAATTAGCTGTCTCCCAGATGACATACCTTTTTTACCTCAGCAAAATTCATCTTGAACTTCCAAGACAACTGTTCTTAGTAGTTTCAATTTGGACTTTACCCTGACTCCTCTCATCAAAGTTAAGCCAAAAGCCATGCTTCCCTGGAAGAGGGCTATTTGAAGTTGTTTGCCCAGTCTCAGGAAAAAGTTGGCATTCTTAGGTAGAAATATTCTATATATCATCATTATTATCAACAATTGTCAAGATTAAGACTTGGAAAATTTTAAAGGTCTTTTTTGGGGAAGGAATAGGTTGTAATTTACTTTTATACAGGTTGTTTAAATTCTTAAGTACAACTGTAGGCATGCATTGTGGTGTTTTTGCATTGTGTGTTTTTGTCTGTCCTCTGTCCTTTGCATTGCATAGCAGTATAAGTCAACATTTCTATGGACAGATGCCTCATAGTCCATCCTCATGTTGGCCTTGATACTGTTGAAGAAACTTCCATTTTGCTGGCAGCAACTAGTGATTTGCTTGTCAGGGAAGGATTTTCTAATCTGGACAAGAGCTATCATGCATGGGTATGGTGGGTTGACCTTGCCTAAATGCCAGGTGCCCACCAAGCTGCTCTATTACCCCCCTCCTCAGCAGAATGGGGAGGGGAAAAAATAAGATGGAACAAAATCCTTAAAGGTGTGGGTTGAGACAAAAAGTAGTTTATTAGAAACAAGGCAAAGCTGTGCATGCAGAAGCAAAAGAACAAAATATTTATTCTCTACTTCCCATCAGCAGGCGATGTCTGGCCACTCTCTGGGAAGAAGGCCTTCGTATGCTTAGTGGCTACTCCCGGAGGACAAACGTTGTAAATAACAAATGCCCCTCTTCCCCCTCTATTTTTTTTCCTATTATTTCTGAGCAGACATCATATGGTATGGAATATCCCTTTGGTCAGTTTGAGTCAGCTGTCCTGGTTGTGTCCCTTCCCAAGATCTTCCTCACCACCTGCCTTCTGGTGGAGAGGATGGGGGAAGAAATGTTGTAGAGACAGTCTAGATGCTGTATGAGCACTGCTGAGCAATAACCAAAATCTGCCATCTCTATATAGATATTTCAGATAGTTTTAAGTGTCTCAAATGTTCTAAATGGTCAATTGACTTTCTTCCTATATGTCTACTTAGGGGTGTGATACATTGCTGTTCGAGATCCGTTGACTGTACTAACTAGTTTCTCCAGGGCTTTTGATTCAGTTTCCTAAAGGTGCTATTTGAGTGACATCTGAGGTGCACTAGAGTATCCAGGACATACATGTGGAGTTCTCTTGAACACTAGAATTTTCAGACAAACTTAAGGTAAGACTTCTTTACTGTAAGGGTGTCAGAGAACTGAAACAATCTGCCCAGAGAAGTTGTGGATTCTCCATCTCTGGAGATATTCAAAATCCGCCTGGATGCTTTCCTGTGCAACCTGCTGTAGGGATCCTGCTTTGGCAGGGGGGTTGGACTAGATGATCTCCTGAGGTCCCTTCCAACCCCTACCATTCTGTGATTGTGTATGACTCAGTTTTATCAACATCTTTCTAGCTACAAATACAAAACACAGCACTCTGATGGCTGCTATGGGGAAAATTAACTCCATCTCAGCCAAACTGTACAATGGGATAACTGTTCTCAGAGACAGACAATTAGTATCAAGTTGCAGAACTTCCTGGGCTATAGAAATTGTTGTATTAATCCCATACAGACGGGGAACACAAATTAACTAGTATCTTGACTTTGACTGTTGGCAGAGATAAGTGTTTAAAGCCGAGTACATGTTCCAGTGGTTGAAATGGTATTAGTTAGAATTAAATAAATGAATTATGTGATTCACATACTTCTGTCCAAAGATATAATTGGCTCTGAAAGTTTCTTTATTGGCATAGAACAAGAATAGTGGGGTTTTTACTGTGTTTCATGCTCTTTTTGTTACTTTTTTAAAAGGATGATACTTCAACAGAAAGAGATCAATGCATTTTACAGAATTTTTAAAAATACCAAGATTTACAGTGTAAAAAAATCAAAGTACTGAGAACATTATATTCAGACAGCAAATTGTTTCACTCAATGTGTTAACTTTATTAAAAATAAAAAAGATTCAAGAAAATATTTTCTAGGCATATGCTTTAGAATGACCAGAAGCAGAGATATTTTTTTTTTTTGTTTTTCTTTTTTATATAAATATACATATACATATATATATAAATATACATATACATATCGAGATATATATATATATATGTCAACCTTCAAGATTATTTCCCAAGAAAGATTATGGAAAAGCCAAAATATAAATATTTCTGGGGACATTGTTAGACTTGTGAAACGGCATCAGGGACTTCCTAGGCTTGGTATTTATGACTAAAAAGGAACAATAAGGTTGGAGGATCCAAAGGTAGATACTGATGTTTAGATTTCCATTCTGCATCATTGGGGTTTAAATGATTAAGTGTAGGAATACTTGCATCACAGTTTTGTGATAATTATTCTCACTAATGGCAGAGATGGAATCTCGCAAATAATAAAGACTAGTAACTTTCTTTTCTGTTATTCATGAACTTTGCAAGTTTCAGAAGTTCAGTAATTTCTGGCCAAAATCCAAACAGCTACAAAATTCTACTAATCCAGCTGTAAAATTAACAGTTAAATGCACCTAATAATTTATGTTTTAAACTCCTTCCTTGTTAGCAGTTTTGATCATTTGTTCTCAGTCCATTTTATTGACAATACCAGTGAAAACACCTCAATGCAATTCAATAAAATGAATATTCAAACTGGGATAGATTTTGTCGACTGCATCTACACAGACTTTATGCAAAGTCCTCCCATGCATTTCTGTTGGATAAGTGGAATGATAAGGGATGTTGTGATTTTTTTTTTTTTTTTTTTTTTTTACCATCCCTAGACTTTTTTATAGGTCGTATGAAGGAGAGACTCCACAAACAGCATGCACCTCTCCATATTTGCAAAGGTGCAGCAATCTAAACTTTTATTCTAAACGTAATGAAAAGCTAATGGATTATAGCACAAATGACTGTATCTGAAAATGAAAATTCAAGAAATGGATCTATGGCTAGCAGCTCATACCCACTATTGCAGGAAAGATAGTGCTTATTTCATTTTCACCAAGGACATGAATTTCTAATGTAATACTAAAGCAAGACTTCATACCTGTGCTCAAGGCCAACATAATATCTAGGTTCATTTCAAGTGCCTTTTAAATATCAGAGTCAAAACTAATGCAAGGCCATTTCCTGGATCCTCTGCACTGGGTAAATTTTGTTCATAATGCAAAGAAGAAGGGCAGCTCAACATACTTCAGGTATTTAGCAGTCCATGCCTGCATGCTTGTCAGCATGATTTTGACTTGACTAACTAGTATTGTGCATGATAACCAAGTTGTGAAGAACAGAATAACAACTCTTGATAAGGACAAGTATGAGGAAGAGACAATATTTAAGGTGTGTGAAAAAAAAGTGCCTACAATTAACACAGAATGAACAGAAATGAAAATAACTTTTCAGATTCTTTGTGTTTTCAAGTTAGAGTTCCTGGCTATCCAAGTTTTCACCATTACAAATATAATGAGAAATGGTGGAAGGCACAAAGAAGACAAGCTTACCATGTTGTTAGCCTGTATGCTTCATTCACCCAAGTTGTCAGATTGACACATTCTTCAGCATGGTGTCTATCCTTCCGCTTAAAGTGAGCATATGTAAATTACTCAATTATACAAATTATTTCCTGAAAGAATTTGCATAAATGCTAGACATGGAGGTGTGCAAAATGTGGTAGTTATGTAAGACAACCAATCTCTAAACAGATTAATTTGTTTTAAATACCTTTCTTATTTCTATGTCCTGTTCCATAAGTTACTTAAAAATATGTAGGATTTTCAGTCTTGTAAGTATAAAATGGATTCTGCTTTATTTCAGTTCTTACTGTCATCGAAACTAAGAATTTGTTATTCCCTGTATGAAGATTCATTACAGAAGCAGATTAAAATCCCACTGGGGTCAGCGAGGCTCTGGGAAAACAAGTGGCCTTTTCCTGCCACTTTTCTTTACTTATATCCACACATGCAGCACTCACTACTGCTATTCAGTCAGCAGATCCAAAAGAAACAAGCTAGGTGTTAAGATGAAGAGTCCATTCCATCTTTATATGTGTGCATTCATCAGTATAATGAATACTAATATACTTAACTCATAGATGTGTATGCAATGATAGCTCAAAAAATCTGAGTGAGGTCTTCTTGAAATATTACTGCTATTAACACTATGCTTTCTTTTTTTCCTTTCAGAAAGCACAAGAATAGCAGCTAAAACATCTCAGGATTTGTCTGGGTGTTACCTCTTTTTTTGAGGCAGGAATGAACTAGAAAGGGGATTTTACTTTTTTTTTTTCCTATACCTCAACAAAGAATTTCTGAAAAAAAATAGTGTAAATTTTTTGTTTACTATAAGAAATGTGTCGCCTTAAAATGCTACAGACCTCTGAGGCCACATCCTGTAATCCTGAAGTATTAGTAGCCAGGGAAATAAGTTGTAGAGCCTTTTTGTTAGGTTTCTTTCACTAAAGTCATTTTGTGGTTTGATCCACTTGGAAAATTAGTGACAGAATAGGGCAAAGTAGATCAGAAATGAATTGTCCCATTACAGTTAAGTGGGGAAGTGTGAAGTGCACTTGTTCACTTTCTGGTTAGTGCAAGCCAACACTTCAAGTCTCCCTCTTGACCAAGTAAGTATAATTACTACTATATGTTACTTACATATAGGCACAAAAAATGTTTTACAGGACAGAGGCATCATAGTTACAAAGAAAGGATTGATATGTGGATGTTATACGTCATTTTAGTTTTTAAAAAGTTTCGTAAATATTGATTTTATATTAACCTTTTCTGAACTTAAGCTCTTGAAAGGCCCATGTTCCCTATTGCTGTGGGCCAAAGGTGTTAGCAAACAGCTATGGCATAGCAGTGTATTATTAACCTACTATAAGCCTATGAATGCTCTCACAATGGCAGCTTTTCAGTTTCCAAAATGTCCTTGAGCATCTAAAGTTCTGAACAGATGTGACTACATCCAAACTGCTGTACTAATTAATGTGCAAGTGCCATAAATATTTCAAGGTTTTTTAAATATTGTCCCTAAATTAAAAGAAATGACACAATGAATATTGATTGGCACTACTCCAATTACATAAGTATGGCTTCAAGGGAGAAATTTCGATAATGGCTGAGTCGAAGATGGTAAGACAACGGCACAAAGCCTTGCTGCTGTTTAAAAAGTTTAAATAACTGCTGAAGCTGGAGAAAAGGATTAGATTCGACAATGGACTTATAACCTGCCTGACATGACCCCATTAAGGTAGAAAACTTACTGGTAAATATGGGGTTGGTTCTGAGCATTTTTAGTCCACCTTCAAACAAGTGGAATTCCAGTGACTTCAGTAGTATTAGTTCTGATTTATGCTAGTATAAATGAGAGAAGAATCTACCCATATGTCTTCCTGCATGCCTGAAATAAATTCTGCAGGCTATTGGTGTTATATAAATAATAAGTTAGGTTAGGTATAAATTGTCAGACAGAGGGTTACATATAAATATTGTCAGAAATGGGGTTTATAAGGTGATTTTTTGTGGCATAGCTTACAAATAATATCATCATGTACAACTTTTTCACAAAATATTCAGGAACAAGATGAAACAGCAGAAATTCCATTTCTAACACAAAGGCAAGAGAATTTGGTTTTCAAGTGAAATTTCTAAGCACTCTGTGGCCAGATGCAGATTTATTTCCAAGGTGTGATTTCTGTATATATCTTGCTATCTACTTTTCATTCTTTTTCTTGTAATACTGGTTACAACAATGTAAATAAGACAACTGCTCCTTACAGCCTTCAATTAGGAACATTTCTATTTGAGCAAAGATTCTTTGTAAACACTGGACTTGGAGACATCTAGATTTGAACAGCAGGTTTTGAGTTAGAGTGGTTTTGCTTTTATCCCCTTCCACCACTACCACCAACACCACCCCTGCTTAATTTGGTGCTTAGCTGCAAGATGCCAGTGCCATTTACAGAGCATTGAACTGTGAAGATAAAATCATTACTTTTCAATATATCTCCAAGAGGCTGCAGTGAGAGCTTTTCATTTAGTAGTTTGCTAATTTTTAAATAAATAAAGATATGATGAACTTAAAGAGCTGTTATCAAATTCATACCTCTGTCTAATTATTAATGTTCTAAACTCAAGTTTGCCTGAAATGATTTTTTTTTTTTTTTTGTATGTGTGAAAATATTTAAGCACTGTAAATTTGACAAAAATTGTTTTTGTCTGGCAATCTCTCAAGTACTAGCATGGAAAAAGAATATCATCTACTTTATTTGATCCATGTACACCACACTCTCTGAAGTCCTCTACTGGGTGACATAAGGACAAGTGCATGTACATTTTTCTGATTTAAGGTGGATTTTTTTAAAAAGTGATTTCATATTACATTGAGAATTGTAAATTCTTAAAAATTCAGTCAAATCAGAGAAGTCTTAAAACATAGCAATGGAGTAGCAATGGAAGAGCATCATCACATGCCTGAGCTTATAGAATCCATTTTAACAAAGATCAAACTGTTCAGCTGTTACTGGAAGGAAACAAAGTGTAGACATGTATAAAGTCTTGAGGTTGACGTGAAGAGGGAAGGGTGGTTGATGTAGAGATCTTTAAGATGTTTAAGAAGAAATTAAACAATATTTTTCTGAGATAAGAAAAACTATGTATTTTCTTCTCATGACCCACTAAGGAAAAATAACAATCTTACTTTAGTAAAGAAATTCTAGGACATATTTATAGAGCATCACATGCTGGGAGAAGTTTATAGTCTGCGAGAGGAAAGGAGTGAGTAAGATACTAATCTTAGGAGAAATTTTAACACTTAAATCTGAGTAGGCTAAGTGAATATAGAACTTTTTATTATTTAGAGTTAATTTCAACCCTAAGAAGCTGGTTTGTAGAAGATCTAAGTGACCTACTAAGAAGGAAAAATGGCTGTGTCTGCAGTCAGCTGGTCTATGTCTTCATATAGCTCTGAATTTAATGTGAAATTGTATTGGGTCAGTCTGAAATGGAGTTAATTTTCCCCATAGCAACCCTCAGAGTACTGTGTTTTATATTAGTAGCTAGAAAGGTGCTGATAACACACCAGTGTTTTGGTTACTGCTGAGCAGTGCTCAAACAGCATCAAGGTTAGCTCTACAACATTCTCCCCTCCCAGTAGGCTGGGGGTGGGGAAGGTCTTGGGAAGGGACATAGCCAGAACAGCTGACTCAAACTGACCAAAGGGATACTCCATGTCATATGATGTCTGCTCAGAAATAAAAGCAAGGAGAATGTGCGAGCGGCGGAGGAATCACGAAGCCGACCCAATATGAGTGATAGATCGTGAATCGATTTATTAGCCCGGATAATACTCATTTATGCAGTTAGTTGTGCCGATTAGGCATTAGGTGATTGGTGATTAATTACATCATACTATTAGGCATAAAAATGATTGGTTATAATACTAAAGGTTACATTTACAGACTTGCATTTTTCTCTTGCTTGCGGTTCTCACAGAGTCAGTAAAACTATATCAGCGCATCCTGCTTGCCAAGCGCTACTCCTTCTACAAAGTTGTTACACTTCTCATCCTGCAAGGCCAGCCTGTTCTTGCTAAACTGCACGTAGCAGCTAAACTGCATGTATCGGAAAATTCCACTCAACTTATGTCAACTAGGGCCTACTAAAACAGGCTCTGGTCGTACAATTGCTCAGTCGAACTATGGTCCTTATCCCTGAGCCATTCTTCAACAAGAATGGAGGGGGAAGGGGAGCATTCATTATTTATGTTTGTTCTCTGGGGTAACCACTAAACATACCAAAGCCCTGCTTCCTAGGAAGTGGCCAGACATCGCCTGCTGATGGGAAGTAGAGAATAAATATTTTGTTCTTTTGCTTCTGCATGCGCAGCTTTGCCTTGTTTCTAATAAACTACTTTTTGTCTCAACCCACAAGTTTAAGGATTTTGTTCCATCTTATTTTCTCCCATCCTCATCTTGCTGAGGAGGGGTGTGATAGCGCGGCTTGGTGGGCATCTGGCTTTTAGGCAGGTCAACCCACTACACCCATACATGACAGCAAACTTTCAGTACTTCTAAAGAACTGAGTCAATCGTATGTTTTCAAACAGACAGCGAAAGACATTTTGAATTTTGGGGCTAGGTCACCACTAACCAACTTCCAAACCAATTCACAAGACTGAGCTCTCAGACTTTCTCAGCATCTAGCATAGTCACATGAAACTTAGGAAGACAGTAAGCTTGGTCCTTAGTATTATTTTGTGATCAGCTGCAGATCTAAGCTTTCACAAGTTGCCCATGGTTCTCAATTTGTGAATGTAATTGTCTCACAAGTTCAATTAATTTTTATTTTCTTTAGTATCTCAAAATTCATAATAATATTTATTATTTTTTTTGAACTTTTTAAAATGTGTGAATGTTAGGGTGGCTTTACTTCTGTCATTTTTTTATGTTATAATTTTTAATAATTGATTCTATTTAAGATGAAATTTGTAACTAATTGGCTCATTTTACTGTCTGTACATTTTACTAATACACTTATGTTTTTATCCAAGCTTTCTGGCACAAGACTCTATGTACTCTTGATAGTGTGTCCACAGAATCTCCAATAAGGCTAGAATGATTTACATAGGCACAGAAAAAAACATATGCTGTGGCTACTTTTAATCTTCCCCTGCTAAGTAAACTAATTCCAAGGAATCTGTAGAAGTAGAGACAGAGCAAGTTCAAGGTAAGTTCAAATTTATTGGATGGTTGTCATGAAGACTGTTCTTCCTTTGGGGTGCAAGTTATTTTAACATTACACTCAATAGACTTTTGTATTGTTGTTTCTTTTTATACCTATATCCTATCATTTTGAACAAATTCTCAATAACACATCTGATAAAGGATGCAAAAGTCTTGTGGAATAGTGATGTGACTGATGGATTTGGGGTCCTGCTTTCATACATTTTCTGAAGAGACAAACTAAACTCCTGCTATATGCAAAGCCCACAAATAAGTTTTGTGGTCTTGTCTCATATCGAGGAAAAGTTAACATTGGTTCACAGTTTATCAGAATAAGTAATGATGAAAATTTAGCAAGAGCTATCTTGATAGACTTAGGATCTTACTCAAGATTAAGCAGAGCTGAAAATTTTGAAATTTGAGGTATTTATGTAAGGATCACATTCTACCCAGCTCTCATTGTCTGTGCTTTCATTCCTCCAGATGTTAATTTAAATTCATTTCTACATTTTGAGATTGTCAAATTCTATCTCATTAATACGTATTCTCTCACCTGATGAGAGAGGTTGTGATCCTTCATAAGCTGCCAGCCCTGCTCCAAATCTGAAGGGATGGATATGTATGCAATCAGCTAAGTGCAGTCTTTATGCTGCTTGGCATCAGCACAATCAGACGTGGTCATGGGACTTGAAGGAAAGAACTTCAGACTAGGAAATTTAAAAAATGTATTTTGCTGTAGTGACCAGGGAAAAAGACAATTACTGGGAGCAAGCCTGGAAAGAGCACAATAGCCTACAATAAGCTGAGCCAAAAATGCCAAAGATAAGATTTATATGCAGTCAAATAGAGAAGAAAATAGTATGCTTGCTTTGGAGGCTTCAGAAAGAGTTGAGCTAAAACAATAATTGTCTTACAATTTGTTTATGAATCAACAAAACATATTTTCTAGAAAACAGAGATTTTTGACTTGAAATATCTGTTTCTGTGATATCTGTTTAATTGAGAAGGTAGAAGCTGGCACCTCTTCAGATATCACTAAGGAGAAAAAGTGTGGTGATTCTGTGATCATATTCTATTACTGTGTGACAGGTTTGAAAGGTAGGTATTTGCTTTTAAATAAAAAGGTATTAAAAGGTATTTGTTTTTTTAAAAAAAGCAATCCATCAAATTCTTTTTTTCAAGGGATTA
This sequence comes from Antrostomus carolinensis, assembly GCF_000700745.2. Lineage (NCBI taxonomy): Eukaryota > Metazoa > Chordata > Aves > Caprimulgiformes > Caprimulgidae > Antrostomus > Antrostomus carolinensis. The sequence continues at coordinate 46,717 of NW_010301363.1, read as the reverse complement.
TTGATCATAATGCAAGGATGATCTCAGTTCATCTTATTTCTGTGGTAAGTCTTAGACGTCTGGTTTCAGAAAAAAATTGACTGAGTTTAATCTGAGCTGTGATATTTCTCTTTTTGTGGTATTCAAGATGGGGAGGATTTCCTCTGGCTTTCATTTGTTGTTTTCTCCTTTACTTACTCCATTATTCCCTACTAGCCCTACTGAGAAAAGGTGAAATAGGCACTAATCTTGGTCTTGATTTTAGAGTTCTTCAACAATAAGAAAAAAACTAATGAAATAAGGAAAAAAAAAAAAAAGGAAAATAATAAGGAAGAATCAGAGAATCAGAGAATCATAGAATAATAGAATGGTTAGGGTTGGAAAGGACCTTAAAGATCATCTAGTTCCAAACCCCCTGGCATCAATAGGGACACCTTCCACTAGATCAGGTTGCTCAAAGCCTCATCCAACCTGGCCTTGAACACTTTCAGAGACAGGGCATCCACAACTTCTCTAGGCAACCTATTCCAGTGTCTCACCACCCTCACAGTAAAGAATTTCTTCCCAATATCTAATCTAAACCTACCCTCTTCCAGTTTAAAGCCATTAACCCTCATCCTATCACTTCCTGCCCTTGTAAAAAGTCCCTCCCCAGCTTTCTTGTAGGCCCCCTTCAGGTATTGGAAAGCCACTGTATGATCTCCCCTAAGCCTTCTTTTCTCCAGACTGAACATCCCCAACCCTCTCAGCCTGTCCTCATAAGAGAGGTTCTCCACACCTCTGATCATCCTTGTGGCCTCTTCTGGACTCACTCCAGTAGTTCCATGTCCTTCTTATGTTGGGGACCCCAGAACTGAATGCAGTACTCCAGGTGGGGTCTCATAAGAGTGGAGTAGAGGGGCAGAATCACCTCCCTCGACCTGTCAGCCACGCTTCTTTTGATGCAGCCCAGGATATGGTTGGCCCTCTGGGCTGCAAGCACACCTTACCAGCTCATGTTAAGCTTCTCATCCACCAGTATCCCCAAATCCTTCTCCTCAGCGCTGCTCTCAATCCAAAGGAACAAGTAAAAAAGGAAAACAATAACAAAAGAAATAAGGAAAACAAGGAGGAAGAGAAAGTATATTCAGAGAATAGTATAGGAGACCTCTTCTGATAACCCTTGAAAGAAGAAAGGAAAGCAGTCTAATGTGACTCATGGATTCTTTTGAAATCTCAGATTTAATGGATAATAACAATGTATTAGGCACAGAGCCAATTAAAAATTTCAGAATTTAAAACAGATTCAGAAGTTAAAAGCTGTTTTCTACAGCACCAAAACTAATAGCTTCCAAAGAAACTGAACTGTTTTGACAGGTTGTTTGTAGGGACATGACCTTTTTTTTTTTCTTTTTTCTATGCAGCGTGATTCCTTAATTTAGGCTTGTCAGTGTACTGCCATTTGTATTCATTAGGCAGATTCCTAACAATTTTTCTTTTTAAATTTAGTATGCATCAGGTGGTTTTCTTAGTGATACTGAAATGTAATTTAAAAAAAAAAAAAAAATCACAAGGTAATTTATTTCCACTCCTATGTTAATAAACTGAATTTTGTTCCAGTTCCATATTGAAGAATTACTTCTACTGAAAAGGTTAACTGTAGATTCTGAGGACAGCCCATGGTGATCTATCCTAAACTTCACAACATGAGTGAGCACAATCTTCTATCTTACAAACCATTACAGCAAGTATCTAGCATTACTGTTTATGCAAGTAAATATTTCCATTCCTGTATGAGATACCTATAAGAAAAACACAAATTAAAAAACCCACAAAAAACTTATTATTTTTTTTCCAAAAGCCCCTTATTTTTTTTTTTTTTCAAACTGATTTATTGGGTTTTAAACTCTTAGATTTTAAATGGTGTAGCAAGAAATATAAAATGTTAAAGTTCTTAGTAAATCATTGCTAACAAGTTCTAATTCTTTACAGTTCAACTTGTTTATTAATTTATATTTATTACTACAGATGTTCATGTGTCTATGCCCTTAAGAATCTTTAATCCAAAGCAGAGGTACCTGAAATAGATTTCAGCAAGAGAAACTTCCAGAAGGGGAAACTAGGTTCGTTTTTTTTCAGGAGGAAAAAGGTCCATTTGGAATAGCCCTACTTTATTCATAAATCAACAGTAGACAATACACAAAAGTAAAATATTTATCTTCAGAAAATACAAGGTCTTGGAAAAAACTGAAGAAAAGCAGTTCTAATTTTTATACCGTCTTATTAAACTGCATATGTGTTTGTGTTAATCTTCTGGGTCTCGTGGATAGCATACAAGTACAGGAAAGTGAAGGAGGATCTCAAAAATTTAATTCATGACCTGAAGTATAAATTGGTGTACTGGAGACAGACAAAGATAATTAAAAAATGGAATATTAATTTAAAGAGGAATATCTTGCTCAGGAAGGAGATGAAGGAGTAAAGAAATAGCTGCTGTTCAGCCAGCTGTCGACCAGTACCCCCCAGGTCCTTTTCTGCCAGGCAGCTTTCTAGCCACTCTTCCCCAAGTCTGTAGCATTCCATGGGGTTGTTGTGACTCAAGTGCAGGACCTGGCACTTGGCCTTGTTGAACCTGATACAGTTGGTTGCAGCCCATTTACCCAACCTGTCCAGGTGCCTCTGGGAGGGGAGTTAGATGACTTGTGAGCTCCTGCTCGGTTATAAGAGAAGTGGAAAAAAAGATATGTGAGAGCTGTAGATATACTTCTCATTTACCGTGGAGGGACCTTTAGTAATGTTGAATGTAAGGTAACTTAGACAAGAATGGCCAGGAGTTGACAGACTTCAAAACTTTGAGAAAAATAAGGAGAATGAACACCAAAGTAAAATAATGTATTCGGGAAAAATTATTTCACTTGCCTTGGAAAACTGTCTGATGAGCTCTTTTGGGAAGCTGGTCCAAGACAAAATAATAGTGAAAATGATAGTAATTATAAGAATAAGGTTACTTTAAGGAAATGACAGTTTCAGAAGGTCCAAATGCAACCAATTCAACTAATAAGAAAAGACAGAAGGAATAGCAAGATATCAGCTTGACTAATGCATAAAATTATCTTCATTTACTTCATATAAAACAGTGGGGATTAGGAAGGATGAGGACAGAAATTCACTACAATTTACATTAACAAAATCAAGAAAGTCAGAGCACTGTTCAAGGTGGTGTCAGCAAAGAATATCAAGAATATGTAATAAGATATTGTCAGTTTATATTGTAGAGAGAAGAAATAAATAGAGGACCATATTTCTTCTTCCCAGAGAAGGGAAATTATTGGTTAATAGTACTGAGAAAGCCAAGTTATTTAACGCCATTTTGCATTAGTTTTCACCAAAATGGTCAACTGTGAGCAGATGGCTGAAAGAAGTAGAAACAATGATGGAAGAATTCAACCTTAGCCCACAGTAGTTAAAGAACAGATTAGAGTGTACTTATACAAATCAAATGTGTTCAGATCATCTGGAGTGATAAGTTGGATGGCTATTGACATCCTCAAGTCATTAGCAATTACCTTACAGAACTCATGTAAGATATATGCAGACCCACAAATGTCCAATAAAAAAGGGCGATCATTGCAATTATTTTATTTCCTTTATAACTTCACAATTCACTTCTTCCTCTCAGGTTGTTTATTCCTTCCTCCCAGATCATCAGTTGGCTCTCTGCTGTGTGTGTTTTGCATTAGTATGAATTTAAATGGATATTTATTAACCAAAAGATGTAAAGATTTAAGACCTTATTGTGTCAATGTACACAGAAATCTGCTTATGTCTCAAGCCTCACCAAAAGTTTCAGCTGTTCCAAGTTATAATCACAATTTAAAGAAGGAATATAAGCATAAAAACTATATTTACAATAGAGAGAGAAATGAGTTCACATTTTAATTGTTCTTTTCCCCAGGCTCAAGTCTCACTTAATCTGAGCAGCCAGCTAATGCGTGGGCTCAGTAAAGCATAGTGACACACCACCTCTGCACACTGCTATAGGAGGTTAATCAGTGGGTGGGCAGAGTTGGACACAATTTTGTCTTAAATTGCTCATGCCAGAACTCATCTGCCAGGGCCTGAAATGACTTCCCCAAAGGTGCAAAGGAATGTATTATCAGTTTTTGTAATGATTCATTTTTCGAAATCCTTTTAAACGCAAATCTGGCTGTAAAGGAAGGCTAATCAGTCAATTCCTCCATGCACCAAGTTCAGTCTTTTGCCCACAGTTCAATACAGACAGGGAAGTGACTAACTTGTCATTTTTCTTTTATAGACAGCTGCTGTGGTATAATTGGTGAAGGAGAAAATGAACTGCCATCTATAATTTGTAAAGTCTTGAGGCTGGCAAAAAAGGGGAGACAAATCTATTGATGGAAAGCAGGAGAAACTGCAAGGCAATGGAAAATTAGGGGAGAATTGGAAATTGATCACTTTAAGAAGAGAAACAATGTTGTGGAGAAACAGAAAAAGAACAAATGCAAGGGAAACAAGGTGAGATTCACTAAAATGTGCCATCTTTGCTCTTTAAAGTTAAATAATTGAGAAGAAAAGTCTTTAGGTACATATACACACAAAACTAGCGACACAGCAGAACTAACTGGAAGCTCACCTGGGAGTTCTTCAAGTACATAAATACTGTTTTAGGACAGGTTACTACACTAGGACAAGTTACTACACTTTTTCTCTCAGTAAGGATTTCTGGCTCAGGCACAGTGTTGTAATGTGGTAGTTGCCTACCTTATTGCTTGCATCTGGCCAATTATTTCACACAAATGAGATTTTGGGTGCCATTGTTTTCTTGGAACATCTTTGTAACAACATCTTGTTATCCTTACAGCCTTGGAGAGAAATGTTCACTGAGACTTCTGATGACTAGTGCAGCACCATGTAAGCAGACTGTCATAAAGCAGATAATTGAATGTAATTTTCTATATCCTTGTCCAAGTCAGACCCTGTTGAATCATTTTCTCTTATTTTAGTGTTGAAAGAAGATAAGATTTGGTTGCATTAGTAATTCCAATATTACCTGTACATATTTGCATACGTACTATACACAGTACAGTTGTGGGTCAAACCTGGAAGGCAGTTAAGCCCCACTGAGCCTCACACTCACTCCCCTCACAGTGGAGTGAAGGAATGAATCAGAAGGGTAAAAGTGAGAAAACTCATGGGTTGAGATAAAGATAGTTTAGCAGGTAAAGCAAAAGCTGCATGTGCAAGCAAATCAAGAGGAATTCATTCATTACTTCTCATTGGTTCAAGAATCTCCACGAAAGCAGGGCTCCATCATGCACAATGGTTAATTAGGAAGACAAATGTTGTAACTCTGAATGTGTCCCTCCTCTCTTCCCTTTTTCCCTCAGCTTTTATTTGTGAGCATAACATGATATGATATGGGATATCCCTTTGGTCAGTTGGGGTCAGCTGTCCTAGCTGTGTCCCCTCCCAACGTCTTGTGCACCCCCAGCCTACTCACTGGTGGGGTGGCATGAGAAGCAGAAAAGGCCTTGATGCTGTCTAAGCACTACTTAGAAGTAGACATAGCACTGATGTGTTATCAACACTGTATTCATCATAGAACCAAAACATAGCACCATACGAGCTAGTATGAAGAAAATTAGCTCTTTTTTAGCCAAAATCAGTACAAGTACCTATACATTGTATCTGTACAATAAATTAATAGACTCATAGAATCACAGAATGTATTGGGTTGGAAGGGACTTTCATAGGCCATCTAGTCTGACCCCTCCCCAATAGTAAGCAGGGACTTCTTCACTAGAACAAGTTGCTGAGTGCCCCATCAAACATGACCTTGAATATCTCCAGGGATCAGGCCTCCCCTATCTCTCTAGGAAACCTGTTCCAATGATCTACCACCCTCTTATTCAATAACTTTTTCCTAATATATAACCTAAAACTACCCTTTTCTAGTTTAAAACCATTACCCCTCATCCTATTGCTACAGGCCCTTGTGAACAGTTCTTCCCCAGCTTTCTAATAGGCATCTTTCAGGTACTGGAGGGCTGCTATAAGGTCCCCCTGGAGCCTTCTCTTCTCCAAGCTGAACAACCCCAACTATCTCAGCCTATCTGCATAGCAGAGGTGCTCCAGCCCTTTGATCATTTTTGTGGCCCTCCTCTGGACATGCTCAAACAGGTACACGTCCTTCTTGTGTTGAGGGCTCCAAAACTGGACACAGTATTCCAGGCAAGGTCTAGCCAGAGCAGAGTAGAGGACTACTCTGCTCGATCTGCTGGCCACACTTCTTTTGATGCAGCCCAGGATGCAGTTGGCCTTCTGGGCTGCAGATGCACATTGGTGGCTCATGTCCAGCTTTTCATCCACTACTACACCCAAGTAATTTTCCTCAGGGCTGCTTTCAAGCACATCATCTCCCAGCCTGTATCAATAACCAGGATTGTCCCATCCCAGGTGCAGGACCCTGAACTTGGCCTTGTTGAACCTCATGAGGTTCACCTGGGCCCACTTCTCCAGCCTGTCCAGGTCCCTCTGGATGGCATCCCATCCCTCTGGCACACCGAGTACACCACACAGCTTGGTATTGTCAGCAAACTTGCTGAGGGTGCAGTCAATCCCATTGTCAATATCATTAATGAAGATATTAAACAGCAAGGGTCCCAGTACGGACCCTTGAGGGAAACCACTTGTCACTGTCTTCCATCTGGACATTGAGCCATTGACCACTACCCTCTGGATGCGACTATCCAGCCAATTTCTTATCCACTGAACAGTCCACCTATCAGATCCATATCTCTCCAACTTAGAGAGAAGGATGTTGTGGGGGACTGTGTCAAAGGCCTTGCAGAAATCCAGATAGGTGACATCCATAGCTCTTCCCTTGTCTACTGATGTAGTTACTTCATTGTAGAAAGCCACTAGGTTGGTCAGGCAGGACCTGCCCCTAGTAAATCTACGCTGGCTGTCTTGAATCACCTCCCTGTCTTCCATGCGCCCTAACATACCTTCTAGGAGGGTCTTTTTCATGATCTTACCAGGCACAGAGGTGAGGCTGACAGGTTGGTAGTTCACAGGGTCCTCCTTTCTACCCTTTTTAAAAATGGGTATAATGTTTCCTTTCTTCCAGTCACTAGGGACTTCACCTGACTGCCATGACTTTTCATGTATCGTAGAGAGTGGCTTGGCAGCTACATCAGCCAATTCCCTCAGGACTCTGGGATGCATCTCATCAGGTCCCATGGACTTGTGTATGTTCAGGTTCCTCAGATGGTCACAAACCTTAGCTTCACTTACAGGGGGAGAGACTTTGTCTCCCTGGTCCCTGTCTTGTGGGCCATCAACTTGAGAGCTGTGAGAAGACAGGTTGACAGTGAAGACTGAGGCAAAAAAGCTGTTGAGAACCTCAGCTTTCTCCTCGTCTATTGTTACTAGATCAACATTGTTGCTTGTTGGGGGGCTACGCTTTCTTTAACCTTCCTTTTCTGGTTTACATGCCTATAGAAGCCCTTCTTGTTTTTCTTGGCAACCCTTGCCAAGTCCAGTTTTATTTTCATTACGTATAGAATGAAGTAAAGCAGTAATTGAAACCTATCTTCTTTAGATGGTCTTCAGGAGAAATGTATAATCATACATTCATGATCATTATTCACTTAGGATGTTCATAAAAAAATAAGCCCTAGATGTGATGGTGATGTTCCATAATAAATTTATAATTCAGATCTTATCTTATTTACTGTGGTGGTTTAACCACAGATGCTTGCTCACTCTCCTCTGCACACAGCCTCTGGTTGGATGGGGAGGACAAAATATAAACAAAGGGGCTCATGGGCTAGGACAAGAGTAGTTTACTAGGACAGTAAGGGAAGAGGAAAAAAACACCAAACAATAATACCAATACTAATGAAAGACTATACAATACAAGTAATGCATAGTAGCAAATGGTTCACTACTTGACTCCCAACCTGTTTCTGAACCATGATTTCTCCTCTATCCTGGAACTTCCTCCATTTAAATACTGAGCATGATGTCACATGGTATCGAATACCCCTTTGGCTAGTTTGGGTCAACTTCCATGGCTACTACCCTCCCAGTTTCTTGTCAACAGTTAACTCCCTCCTAATGAAACCCATAACATTTACCCAACTGGACACAGTCCTGGAAAATCTGTTCTGGCTGACCCTACTTGAGCAGATGGTTTGAACCAGATGATCTTCAGAGGTCTCTTTCTGCCTCAGTGATTCTACTACTATTAGTGTAACAAGCACTATCTAACAAAAAAAGGATGCAAAGGATACACAACTTTATCTTCTCTTTTATTTTATTCCCTCTCCTTCCTAAGTCTCCCTCTCCTGTGTCTGCTGGTCATCTGTCCCTTTGCAGCTCAGTAATGCGTTTTTTAAAGAACTCCTGCCAAAACATTTGGTTTTTTTTTCCTTCAAACTAGGATGACATATATCTAACATTTCAAATGTGAATCTGAACTTTCTTGAAGTTAAAGCATATTTTAATCTAGGCTTTTGACAGGTATTTTGGAGGGTTAGGTGTGAGGGCTAGAGTCAAGGAATCAAAATGACAAGGCATGGACACATTGAAGACAAATTACTACTGTGTCCTTTCATAAAGGCAAAAGAAAAATCTCTTCAATGTTTTTCTCAATGCCTGGACACAGGAGTTGAGTGCACACTCAGGACATTTGACAATGATATTAAATTAGGAGGAGCCGTTGAATCCCTGAAAGATAGAGAGTTCTTACAGAGATATTTTGATAGATTAGAGTGCTGGGCAATCACCAACCGTATGAGATTTAACAAGAACATATGCAGTGTTCTGCGCGTGGGATGGTGTAATCCCAGATGTACAGCAAGAGTAGGGGACAAGAGGCTGGAGTGCAGCCCTGCAGAGAGGGACCTGGGGGTTTTGGTTAATTATAAGCTCAATATGAGTCAACAATGTGTCCTGGTGGCCAAAATGGCCAAGTGTATCCCGGGGTGCATTAAGCACAGTATAGCTAACCAGTTGAAAGAATTTATTGTCGCGCTATACTCAGCACTGGTGCAGCCTCACTTTGAATACTGTGTGCAGTTTTGTGCTCCACAATATAACGGTATAAAAATATTAGAATGTGTCCAAAGAACAGCAACAACACTAAATACATAGTTTAACTTTATATGGTTTAACTTTAGATATGTGGTTCAACATTTAGGTTGCCCTGTGTGGAGTCAGGAGTTGGATGTGATGGTCATAGTGGATCCCTTCCAACTCAGGATATTCTATGGTTCTGTGAAAAATACTTTACTTTTTTAGGTTTTAGCATTCATACTTCAGTAGGAGACTGGTTTCTAGTCTGATCTTTGTGAGCTTTGATCTTCAGGTCTTCATTATTTTAGATGTGGTGGCATAAGCCAAAGTTATCAAATCATTATCTTCCAGCTGAACCATCTTGACTAAGAATAGATGCACTTATGAAACATTTCAGTTTCAAAATAGTATATATTGATCTGTTAAAATACTGTTTATGACTGATACACTACACTTAAAAAATTATATATCCATTAATAAATATTAACATTTAAAGTTGCAGTAGACACCTAGTGAGATTTGGATCATTTTGCATTGCACCAGAATACCTCAAAATACCATAAGATGTCAAATTTCCTTTTTTTATTTATTTTTTTTAATGGGAAATGAAATTCAATGTTTTTCCTTGTGAAGAACAGACTTAACTAATTACTGGAATTGGAAGCTTTTAACTTTTCCTACAGTTGTTCATGGTTTCTACAAAGTCAGTTAGGGTTCATCTTTGTGGTTGAGAAAAAAAAACAAACAAGCCAAAAAACAAACAAACAAACAAACAAAAGCCCCCAGAAAATAATTATTATAGTCACATATCTAATTCAGTTCACAGTAGAGATTTCTGTATTTTGTACCTCTGAGGTCTTTCTCCTGCTGAGCCAAAAGTAATGACAGTAAAACAGCATGGGCTCACAAAATTAAATAAGTGGTTTTGAACTGAAATTAATACCTTCATCTAGTTCTACATCTAATTCCTTCATTCTTTCAATTATTTCTAGGCATTATCAAATACAAATTGTCAAATGCTTCCAGTCTGGCTAAAATTAAACTGCTACCTTAGTAAGTTCTGAGCACAAGATGATCAACTTACAAAACCTGGGTTCCTCAGTACTTAGCTTATCCACATACATCATTGCAAATGTTACCCTTGAAATCAACAGATGTCATGGAATCAGTGGTCATCTATGGTCTGTTTAGACAGAGTTTTGCAAAGGAGAACCTAATCTGCTCCACATACACATTAAAGAATTGCAAGCCTGCTCTGTCTCTGAGACAAGCTGAAACCTTTTGAACAGAACTAGTGAGGTGCTAGTCCAGCCTAATGATCCCCCTTGAGATCTTTAGGACTGAACTCTGTAGCACATTCAAAGAAAGAGCAGTAGTTTGTGGACAGCAAATTGTGTACTATAGTGGAGTTAGGACATAGTTGAATACTGTTTCAAAATTACTTTTATGTTCACAGATCTGCTGCTCTGTGTACATCAGTAGCAAGACTACTTCATCCAATGCTAAGCAGTGACAATATCAGCAATTCCTGTTATTATGATTCTGATTATGATTCTGATCTTAACACTTGACTGATAGTTACAAGATAACTTATAGAGACAAACTGAAGTTACAAGCATTTTGTTAGATATAATATTTTATTTATAATGAAAGTAATCTAGCCATATAAATAGTTTTTCCTTTCTGAAATTAATCAAAAGTTTTTTAGTAATTTAAGATTACCATCAAAAAATGCAACAGTATAACGATGATTTAGGGAATTTAATTTGAATAAGACTTTCTGCCTAGACTCACTCCATAGCTAGCAGAGAGGATCTCCTCTAAGGGGTTTGTTTGGTTTTTTTCAGCCAGAGTTTTAGTTAAGGTATCTTACCTTATCTCTTAGAGAAGCTTACTTTTGTCCACAGACTATGAAAGTGCTTCTTTCCTGTGTCAAAAATAGTCTATCTTATGCTAATCAGCCAGCAAAAAACCATTAAGCTGGTTATCCCTACACTGTTCCAAAGTCTTCCCCAAAGAGCATTCAAACCCTGCTTACTTTATACTTGAGGAAGGTTACAATTAGTATAGACCAGATCAGTATATACCATATCTGTAAGTGAGGATTTTCTGAGACCATCCTTAGTAACTATGTGTTTTAACATTTAACTTCTTTAGTGGAATTTAACCTCTCAATACTTTCAAGGTCAGAGTCTGCGTGACTGTTGAATCATAAATACATCTCAGAAGTTGGAGACTTCAGATGCTCAGTAGGTAACATGTAACCAGAAGGTTGAAGGTTAGACAGCCTCAGATACACTTGTACAGTACAGTAATTTAAATGACTTCAAATCTACTAGAAACATTTTGATGTCGAGGCTGCTATTAGTAAGAGCTGAAGTCTTGAACAGTAAGTCTCCTAACAGTGTAAAGGTACAAGGATAAACAGCTCTATAGGGAAAAAAAAAAAATGAAAAGTAGTGTAAAGCAAAGAAAACATACCTCTGGATTTGATAATTCCTTCCAAGAACAGGGTCATTTCCAGCAAGAATATAGCAATAAAAATCATATTTTGCACACAAAGACAACTTGCCTGTGGCTATTACTTTATGTAAGTACTTTTTATGAAAGATAAATGCCATGGTTAGAAACCTAAGAGAGAAACCTCTGAGTAACCCTCTGCTCAATCTTGCCTAGAAAGTCGTCCCTTTAAGCAGAGTTGGCAGAAAACGAGTCAATAAAATCTTAGTATGTGACATTTAATCTCTGGTTTAGATCACAATATTGAGATCACTTACAACTCTTTCTTACTGATAAGTTACTAGAATAGCTTTGCAGAAATGTCTTCTTTCTTCTTTTGTACTGAAGGAAGTCACTTTGTGCCAACTTCACATGGGCTGATGTTGTGGTATGTCTCTAAAGATATAAGAAACTTGTTTTATAGCAGCTCTTTAGCTATTTATCACTTCAGAATGATGGGTTATGATAGATTTAAAACTATTCAGGAGTAAACCACATACTGTAATTCCAGTTATATTGTTTTACAGCTTTTTTAAGGTTAGTGAAATCTGATTAATTTAAAACATCAAAAGTATTTGCTATGAGACTTGGGCATTTTCTATTCCAATGGGAAGGGATGTTTCCCTTCACAATAAAGAACCTGATATGGCTTTGCCATGTAGGAAGATAACTATTGTCTGTTTGAGTCATTTCAAAGAAACAATAGCATCTCCAAACCAGAATAGGGCAAAAAAAAGGAGCAATGTCAGGAAGGACTAGTCAGGTTGTTTTGTATAAATAAACAGTAATTAATGTGGTGAAAAGGTTATTGAATCTGATTGATCACATAGATGGATCTGGACCATAAGGGGACTAAGTTTTCCCTACATTAATAGTCTATTTTAAAAACACAGCAGTCTTCAGCTAGGAGTACTCTGAACAGAGGTCTGGCCTGTCAGCTGAATTGGGTAGATGGAAAAAATATCAAGATGATGTTGCATATAGACTATCTGTCTGCTGCAAGGATCGTGTCTGTTTTCAATTCTTTTATTTTAGCCTTGATAAAACTTTGAATGTACATACAAAATTTTGATTGTACAGGTGCACTCTTAATTCACAGAATATATGTCATTCATTCAAGATCTATTTCTCTAAATTCTTAATGCTAAGAACTCTCATTACATTTTATTTCAAAACTCATTAAAGACAGTGGAAACTGGACTGGGCCCGTGGACAGCTTTCCATATTTTTGTTATGTATTTTAGCTTATTGGTTTGTTGGGGTTTATTTTAGAACAGCAAAATTCGAACAAGTGAGGGATCTTGGTGTTGTAACATTGCACTAACTTTGTATAACATTAGCTGCTTTTTCATTGCTCTACCCTTTGCAGGTGAGTACTTTTTAGACCTATTTTTAAATTGCAGTCTGTCTTGGTCAGATCTAAGGATAACATAAAGGCTAGAACATTTGACAAATATATATACCATTTCAATTGATTTGTATAAATTCAGAACACTCCCATGGAAAGCAAAAGAATTCCATATATATCCTTTTATAGATAGTCAGTGTCACTAGAAATAACATAATGATGTTAATTTTCTAATCACTGTGACACATGTATAAAGCATAGCAATTGATACAGTCAGCCATTTCAGTGGAAAAATATGTCAATTAAATTCACTGGGTATATATGAGAAACTGTCATTTGCTCTTGGAAACATTTACTGTCATCTTAATTGCACTGCTGAATTTGAAATAATATAATCTGTAAGATCTGTACTTAAAATTGATGAAATTTATTTAACTCTTCAACAGATATTTTCTTTTAAGACTACCCTTAGGTAAGAAGTATCATTAAAAAAAAAAAAAAAATCTTCTTACACATACTCAAAGATAAGAAAGCTCCAATATCACAAAACATTTAGGTTCTACACTGCTTCACTGGTGCTGATTTGGCAGGCAGAAGAGTTTTATGTTATGGAATTCCACTTTACCATTGGAAAAGATAACATTTCTTGGGATTTCCCTCTACAGAGCCAGCATTTCTCCATTTTAGAAGAGGAAACTGGTTTTAACAGTCCATTGAATTAGTCCATTCAGGCAAGCTCTGATGGTCAAACACCAGTTGAAGGAAAATGCTTAATGTACATTCTGTCTTTATGGCTACTTGGATGGAAATGAAACACAATCTAGGTATTAAAAGACATAGAAAAGAGTAGTTGTGATGTTTAATTTGTTGATTGAAAACCAGAAATGGCAGGATAAGAGGATCAGAAAGACAGACATGTTACAAAAATTAGCTTTGCAGAATATTGTGTCTACGGTGTGAAATTAAGAACTAAGAGACAAATCCTATTTGTCTCGCCCAGAGCAGTTGCTTTTAAATCAATGAAGTCATATTAGTATACAGACTTGCAGAATCACGTATTCATCTTATGCTGCTGAGCAGCTGAAATGAATAGCCTGAAATGCCAACTGAGCATTCACAATCCTTATTGGCTTCACATTGAGTTTTAAGTGCTTGTCATTTCCCAGAATCAGATCTTTCATGCTCAAAGCTCCCAATAAAGCAATTTATTCTGTGCATCTGGACCATTAGGAGCTTCATCCTACTATCTTTGATTTCTATCCATAGATATTCATGTCTTTACTATGGAGAAGGCAATTTCTACTTAGGCCCCACAGTGGCTGCACAGTCTGAGATTTTTCAGTACAGGTAACCTCTTGAAGCACCATAGCTCTTTCCTGTCTGCTTAGCTAGCTTTAAATCCTGTGTGAAGATGGGATGAGCAATGGTTAGTGCAGGCTCCAAGACAAAGAATCTGAGAAGCATCCCTTTGTCCTCCGCTTCCAGATAGACACTTCCAGTGACAAAATCCACATTAAGAGCTGCTCAAAATTTTTTTTAAAAATAAAAAAAATTTAAAAAAATCCATTATATCAGGGCTTTTAGGCAGGCTATGTGCAACTAAAGAACACAGATCCTATGCCATCAACTTTATTTTTCCATGTTATTTGGTACAGTCCCACAGTTGCTCATACACTAGAGCAACTCCACTTCAACCCAGAGCATCTTCAGTGATGAACAGGACAGGGTATTCAAGCCACAAATCCTAATGTTACTGCCAGAGACTGATATTGCTTCATTTCTCAATCAAGAGAAAGTTATAGAAAAGATGGAACTCCATTACTTTTAGAACTAAAAAATACATGCACAGGGAACATAAAGTTGAACGTAACCAGAAACACCTGAACGCTAATCCCATTTTGGCAATGACTGTTTCTAATAGGAAAAGGAGGAATGAGAAAGACAACCTTTATTAAGCAGCCTAATGTCTTAATACTCTGGCCTATTAGTTTTCAGACATCTACCCATTGCAGTTTTATTCGACCTTATGTAAAATACTTTTTTTTGTTTGAGGTGCTGAATTTGTGTTTAATAATTTAAGCCACCATACTGGTAATTCACCTGACCCTTCTGTTGTCACAGAGGTCAGTGGACTGATACTTCCATACCACACAAGATATATCTCTTAACAGTACATCTACCTCTCTGTAACCCAGCCAAGTTCTTTTTATCATCAGCTATACATCCCAATGATCCTTGTTGTACACTGTAAAAAATATACAGCAGACATTTAAATTATTGTTGTTTCATAACTCATGTTTTGCTTGTTAAAATCTTAATAATATCTTAATTCAGAAAGTATGGATTACCCTTCAATTGATTAAAGATATGAAGTACTAAGAAATTTCACTTTGGGAACTACTGTGATGAATATGGTATATTTGTCTCCGTAGCATCAGATTGTTGAGAACAGATTGCTTGATCTCTATAACTTTTTTGTGTTTTGAAATGATAAGTACAGGAGGAATTGTGCCAAGCCTGATTGGTACTCCAGTTTCTCCTTTGTGAATTGACTCATGTTTTGCTATTAGACTCTCATGCTGAGCAGTGAAAGGGGCACTCAGTGTAATGCAACATTGTTCTCTGAATTACAGAGGGAGATACTGGAAAGACTACCATTAATCAGATTCCAACCCTTTTTTTTTTTACTACTGGTGTGCTTTCCTGCAATCTTGTAACTTATTTTCCTGCATCTTCATTGTCAATCATTTACCCAGCCTGGAATGGTATATAAAATGCTTCAAAAGACCGCAGGTTTTCAGGCTTCCTATGGATAATTAATTTATATGAAAAAATGTGCCTAAGCCTGAATAGAGCCTGTGCAGGGGTAAGAAGAAACAGAGAAGTTTTTATGTATTCTTTTGTTTTGTTTCTGAATTATGCAAAAAGCTTTTAAGCAGAAATTGTAGATTGTCTCATTAAAATAATGAACTGTGATTCTGATAGTTATAGTAAGTCCAAGGCTGGCAGTCTGATCTTTAATCTAATTTACACCAGAATGGTTTCAAAGCTGAGTTGTTAACCAAGTACTTCAGAATGCTTCCTAAGCTATCTCCGCTTGAAAATATTAGCTGTAGCTAAAAGGATCCGAAGAATCTAAATAGACTTTTTCTTAGAAGTTTTAAAACTACTTTATGCTGCCTAGATCCTTAGCCTTTGTTGACATATACCAACCGTGATAGTGCTTTCCAAGCACCGCCCTGTACAGACAGTCTGGAAAGCTGTGTGAGCATTTGCAATTAGCTCTCACCTTGGAAGCGTTATGAATTCTTACTTGTAATGCTGGACTTGATCCTGCAATGGCAATTATTCAACAGTTTGGCCAGGCTCGAACTCTAAACTGTTAAAACCTATGAACTCCTAAGCATCAGATTTAAACCTAGCACATTATCTCCTGATTAAAAAAACCCAAAAAAATTAAAAAAAAATAAATTCTAACCCTAGCCCAAATTATAATCCAAACTCAGAAACCATTGACACTCCGTGGCAGTAATTTAATCAGGTTACTCAGGCCAATGTCAGACAAAAAAGCCCTGTTTCTTGTTCATATCAGATGGCAGCTTTAATCCCATCTCTGCCAGAGTGGACCTCTAAGTCTACATTTAGAATAAGCTTCTCCTTACTGCCTCTGTCTGCACATTGACTTGAATGAGTGTGCCTATGGAGGGAGATGGAGGAATTGAAAGAGAGATGACTTTTAGGATCATGTCAAGTAGAGGTGATGGGGTGATTTGAAAGAATCTGATTATTAAATTTATAATGTCTTCAGGTCATGGTCCAGCTTTGTGCAGGTGGATATGTTGCTAATTCATATTACCAGGCACTAGAAAAAGTGCTTTTAAGAAAGGTTAAGGTGTGCCCAGAAAGATTGATGAAAATCACATTCTGTATGTCTGTAAGGTCACTTTGGAAAGAGAAAAAAGATAATTCTGTCATGTAATGTTAGAGCTATAATAAAGCACTGTCTGCAACTAAAAATCCACTTTATAACCTCTGCAGACTGGGACAAAGTTTCTACTAGTGATTCTGAACTTAAGGCCTAACTGTCCTTGCCTCTTGCTTCATTAGTGCACTTTGCAGCTGGACTGCAAAATAGTCACTTTCTTGCAAGAACTGAGGCAGGTCACTGAAATCAGAGCAGCTCTCTGCTGCTGTGAGTCATCCCGTGGCTTAGCCTGAGCAGCAGTGTTGATGTGGACTTGCATTTTTGGAAAATGAAACTTTTTATTTAATCTTTTTTCCTTAAAAGATATGCTGTGAAATTCCAATAAAAAATCGCTAAAATATTTTGGTATGGTTAGGAAGAAGGAAAACATCAGTTGCCCCTATATCTCTCTGACTGAATTTATGTGTCTTAATGTATGTACACATAGTTTTCACATACATCTTCAGATGCATCTTCCTTTACTACCTAATATACTGTTGGACAGATGAGTTACTGTCCTGTAAATTACTCTCTTCAACAAGAACTGAATAAGAGATGGAGAGGATGGGCTTCTACATTCTATTAATATTCATTTGAATGATAGTTCCACAAAAATATCTGAAACTAATATTTTCAGTTCATACATGCATATATATTTCAGCTAAGCTAATGGCAAATATTTCAAATAAAACTGGTAAAGTAGCTCTTTAAAGAAGTTCATGCCAATAGGTTCTTCAAAGCATTGCCAGACAGTATGCAGAGGAATTAGATAAACAAAAATTTGAAACTGACTGTAGTGCAGTCTGGCATTATTCTGTCCATGGGACTTTGATAGATATTCTTAACAAGGCATTCTCTGCCATGTGGTTTGGAAATTTGTTGAATCAGAATAATAAAGAGGTGCCCAGCTGGAACTAAATGTCTGCATATGGTGAATGCTTCATATTGATCAGTATCTGGTATTTTACTAGAAACTTTACTGACATAATAAAACATACGTTTAAACAATAACAAAAAAAAAAAATAAAAACCTCAGATATTTTTACCTTTTCAAAATAGTTTGTT
The DNA here is from genome assembly GCF_000700745.2 of Antrostomus carolinensis. Classification (NCBI taxonomy): domain Eukaryota; kingdom Metazoa; phylum Chordata; class Aves; order Caprimulgiformes; family Caprimulgidae; genus Antrostomus; species Antrostomus carolinensis. Next base: position 28,784 of record NW_010301363.1, on the reverse strand, counting down.
TGCTTCATTAAAACTAATTACCTATAGCAGGTGGAACTTCGCATTAGTATTGAAGTGAACAGGGAAGCCATGGGTTACATTCAAATTACACTGTGTACTTATAGAAGTCACCTTTTAGAAGTTATAAAAGCCAGTGCTGGGTACTTTTGAAAATTCCAACCAAAGAGAACATATTTTGTGCACCAATAAATAAATGTATAGCAAAAAGACTCAAAACATAAATATTAGTGTAGTGTGAAATATATGAGCCTCAAACTGAATCTTTTATCTCACTTGTCATCCTGAAGCAGAGACCACTCAAAGGTTAATTTATTGTACAAATCCCAGGAAGAATTTTTTTTTTTTTAATATTCTCTATTTCTCCCTCCCTTGTCAATTTTGAAAGAATGTATGGCCATTCTACAAACCTAGAGATCAGAATTAGTACACATAATTTGTAATAACTCAGAGCTATCATTCTGGACTCCGTAGTATTTTGAAAAAAAAAAAAAAAATCGGATTTTTTTTTTTTTTAATTTGTGAGTGACAGGTCTCTGTAAATAGTTATTTTTAAAATTAATTTCTAGTATCACTCACTAGAGAAGCTTTGCAACAAATTTTTGACACAAAGCTGTCATTTCAAAATGAAAGGTTAAAATCTTTAATTATTTAAAAAAAAAAAAAATCCCCAGAAAATAAATATCATGTTCTTTGGTTTATGTTTTCCAAAAACAGCATTTTCTTTAAAAAGTACAAATTTACTTATCCATCCTCAATTGGAGATATCCTTCCCTCTTTTGCCTTCCTCTCCAAACTCAAGCAAGATAAAACATGCCAATTAAATTAGACTTCTCTACGCTATGGCTTTAGTTACGAATGCTATAATTTGAATAATTTTTTTTTTAAATAATCTCTAATTTTGTCTCTTCTTGTATTGAATTTTTTGATCTAACAATTGCAAAACATTTTATTCACTACTTTGCTACATAAAAAGAAATATTGAATTAAATTAACTTTGACATTCAAATAGTAGGTCATGCTGTTTTCTGAATGCAATAGCACTAAGCAGTCTGAGAAAGGCCAGTATGTACTGCATTTGTATGAGAACAGTAAGATATAGTTCCTACTCATACTTTTATTACAGCAAACAGGGAAGAGAAGGGAATATATTATTTTCATTCTATAAGGAAAGAATCAATACTCTGTCCAATTATGTTTGGGAAGAAAAAGCTCTTTGTCAAACCAACAAATGATATTCTGAGTCCCAGTCTAGTGCGTAAAATCCAGTAAAAGCTTTCAATTCTGATGTATCTGTGCTTTTGTCAAGCTATAGTTAGCTCAGCAAACATTTGAGGACGATTTCACTAGGGTGGTTAAGGCACATGTTATGTGAAAAGTGCTGACACCAGCATATTTCTCCTATTATGTAAAAATTAAGAGGAAAGAACAGATGGAGTAATAGACTTACAATGGTTATAGTGCAAAAAATGTAATTTATACTTAAACAGTTAAACATTTCAAATGGACTGTTTTAATTAACTTGCAGTGCAAAACATTAAGTACTGTAGGTGGAGCTATCAGTAGTTTCATGTGATTTATGAACTATGCATGAAAAGGTAATATTCACACAGTGCTATGTAACTCAGACTACATTGCAATAGCTACATATGCATCTGAGGATAATGCTAGATATACTTTGGAAGAATGAGTAAAAATGATCTATTAATTCTTGGAGACAGCTGGTTGTTCTTGTTGCATCATTTAATTAAACTACATATGAATGTAATGGAAATCTTTCTAATTGGCTCAAGGAACTTGCTGAGCAAGACTCACAACCTATTGTTAGCATTTGGCTTTTTCCCTCTGCATGCTTTTATGAGCGCAGGATCTCCAGGGCAGTTTCATCTGGATTTCTTTGTGGATTTCTTCACTGGAATTTCATGCTAATATACAAAGGGCCAAATCCTGCGTTTCAGAGGTATAGGTGTTTTATTTCCACAAGGATCCCTCCTGACACTTGGTTGTAGCCACAGCTTTTGCACTAGTACACTTGCACAGTTACAAACCTCAAAGACTAAGCATATATCTTTAGCAAACTAAAGTGCCATATGTTTTACATTCCTTGTCCACTTCTTCCTTCCTGTACTTCCTTGAGGTATTCAGCTTTTCTGTCTTCTTAAGTATGTTGGTAGTGTCTGGACGGCTCAGCTATCAGCTTTTCTGACTGTAATAACTGTTCCATATAATCCCCTATAAGACTCCCTGCACTAAACATTTCTAAATAACAGTCTTTCTGCTGTTCCATCTAATCCTTCTCCCTCAAAAAAGTGTTTCTCATTACTTAACTGATGTGTTTCATCCTGAAACAACATCCTTCTGACACCCCAGCCTTTCAAATGCTACCAGAGCCAGCCTCTTGCAATCTTAGTCCCCAACAGCGTTCACAGGCTGTACTGCACATCCTCCTCTCCGAATGGCCCTGTGGACACCCCAGTCCAAGGGATGAGTCTGGATTCTGTCGGGGAAAAGTGATGAATCACACCTGTGAGGATGATGAAGTGGCAACAGACTTTTTGGGATATGGAAGAAAAGTCAGACTTTCCTGACTGAGCTGGGAAAAATTACCAGTAGAAAATATGCTGCAGCCTAAGCTTGAACATTGTCCAGGCCATTCACACTGATTTATCAGATACTACACATTTCTTAGAGCTCTTGGAAAGAAATGAGAGAAATTTCAGGCCACAAAGAGGGAAAAACACATTTCAGGAAAAGGAGAAAGAATGGAGAAAAAAGCAATAAAGAATTTCACTGGAGCCTCTTGTGCCCTTTGGGATATGGCCAATGACACCAGTTACTGTCTTGTAATTCTCCTTCTTTCTTTTCCCCTCTACCCTAGTCTGGAAATCCGTGGCACCTAGGCGATATATATGCATTGATATGTGTGTAAACGTGAAACCGTTATATATATTGTATTTTATACAACATTGTTATATATTAGAATTTTTTTTAATATGTGTGCGTATATATGTGTATGTATATCTTATGAATCTAAATTATAATCAAGCCTCAGGGGTGATATGCCAGACCAAATGCAATGAACGCTGGGTCACACACAAGCAATAGAAGGCTATTGACCTTTAAGGACAATAAAATATGTGTACGTATATTTATAGTTGAGGATATCTATGGATCTGAACAGGGATATGTTCCACATACCCAGATCTGAAGTATGTTGTTTGAGCAGCTTCTTGTTTTCATTGTGGTCTTGTATATAACATAGAGACATCTCTACCTATGCTATCTATCAATCACACACAATTCTATGCAAGTGTGATGGTTTCACTAGGTTAGCCCTTGGCTAGCAGCCAACACAGCTGTTCACTGACTTCCTCTCCACCCCCAGGGGATAGGAGAGAGGACTGGGGGCAAGGATAAGGAGACTCGTAGGTTGAGATAAGAACAATTTAATAACAGAAATAAAGGAAAAATAATACAAATACTAATATTAAATATTAAACCAATACTAATATTAAAATAGTAATTATAATAATAACACTAACAAAATATGCAAATCAGTGATACACAGTACAAGTGCTTACCAACCACCGACCAAGCCTCACCCATTTACAGGTAACCATCCTGGAGGAGCAACAGTCCCAAACCAAAACTGCAATCCCAGAAGAGCGAAAGCCCGAGCAAAAAGTCAGAGAGCGAAAAGAGGAAGAGACCCTCACTAATATACTAGACATGACATGATATTATATGGAATGAATAGCAAATGAAGGGTCTGGGAGAACGTAGAATCACCCACTGTAGGGGAAGATCAGTTTCAGGACCACCTAAGGAACCTGAAGGTGCACAAGTCCATGGGACCTGATGTGATGCGTCCACAGGTCCTGAGGGAACTAGTGTATGAAATTGCAAAGCCATTATCCATCATATTTGAGAAGTCATGGCAGTCTGGTGAAGTTCCTGCAGACTTTGAAAAGGGGAACATAACCCATTTTTGTAAAAAAAGAGAAGTAAGGAAGACCCTGGGAACTAAAGGATGGTCAGTCTCACCTCAGTGCCAGGCAAGATCATGGAACAGATACTCCTGGAAACTATGCTAAGGCAAATGGAGAATGAGAAGGTGATTGATGACAACCAGCAGGGCTTCACCAAGGGCAAATCATGCCTGACCAATCTGGTGGCCTTTTATGATGGGGTTACAACATTGGTGGATGAGGCTAAAGCAACTGATGTCATCTACATGGACCTGTGCAAGGTGTTTGACACTGTCCTGCACTACATCTTGGTCTCTAAATTGGAAACATGTGGGTTTGATGGATGGACCATTTGGTGGTGTGATAGTTTCACTGGGCTAGCCCTTGGCTAGCAGACAACAGAGCCATTCACCCACTTCCCTCCCACCCCCAAGGGATAAGGGAGAGGATTGGGGATAAGGAGGCTTGTAGGTTCAGATAAAAATACTTTAATAATAGAAATAAAAGAAAACTTAAATAAACCCTAATATTAAAATAGTAGTGATAATGATAACAGTAATAAAGTATACAAATTAGTTATAACCCAGTGCAACTGCTCACCACCCGCTGAGTAAGTCCAGCCCGTTCCCAGATAACAATCCTGGAGGAGCAACAATCCCGAATCGAAACCACAATCCTGGAAAAGCAAGAGCCCGAGTGAAAGCCAATGTGAATAAGGAGTTGGCTGGATGGTTGCATTCAAAAAGTTGTGGTCAACAGCTCAAAGTCTGAGTGGAGGCCGGTGACGAGTGGTGTCCCTCAAGGGTCGGTATTGGTGCTGGTTCTGTTCAACATCTTTGTCAGAGACATGGACAGCAGGATTGAGTGAACCCTCAGCAAGTTTGCCGACAACACCAAGCTGTATGTTGCAGGTGACACGCTGGAGGTATGGGATGCCATCCAGAAGGACCTTGACAGGCTTGAAAGGTGGGCCTGTGCTAACCTCATGAAGTTCAACAAGGCCAAATGCAAGGTCCTGCACGTGGGTGGGGGCAATCCCAAACATAAATATAGGCTGGGCGATGAGTGGTTTGAGACTAGCTCCGAAGAGAAGGACTTGGGAGTGGTGGTGGACAAGAAGCTCAACATGAGCTGGCAATGTGCACTTGCAGCCCAGAAGGCCAACTGTATCCTGGGCTGCTTCAAAAAAAGCATGGCCAGCAAGTTGAGGGAGCTGATTCTCCCACTCTATTCTGCTCTCGTAAGGCCCCAACTGGAGTACTGTGTCCAGTTCTGGAGCCCCCAACACAAGAAAGACATGGACCTGTTAGAATGAGTCCAGAGGAGGGCCACAAGGATAATCAGAGGTATGAACATATCTCCTATGAGGACAGACTGAGAGAGTTGGGGATGTTCAGCCTGGAGAAAAAAGGGCTTAGGGGAGATCTTATAGTGGCCTTCCAGTACCTGAACAGGGCCTACAAGAAAGCTGGGGAGGGACTTTTCATAAGGGCAGTTAATGACAGAACAAGGGGAAATGCCTCTAAACTGGAAGACAGTAGGTTTAGAGTAGATATGAGGAAGACATTTTTTCCTGTGAGGGTGGTGAGACACTGGAACAGGTTGCCTAGAGAAGTTGTGGATGCCCCCTCCCTGGTAGTGTTTAAGGCCAGGTTAATGAGGCTTTGAACATCCTGATCTAGTGGAAGGGGGTCCTGCTGATGTCAGGGGGTTTGGAACTGGATGATCTTTAAGGTCCCTTCCAACCCTAACCATTCTATGATTCTATGATTCTATGAATATCCCATTAGCATATCCAAGCATGAATTTAACTTATTAATTTAAATTTTCCTTGCCCCCTTAGATCTTGCGCTTGTAGACTAGCAAAACATGAAGTCCTTCACTACCAGAAACAAAAATAAAAACACTGGTATGTCATCAGTATTTCTCTCATAACAAATCCCAGGCAGAAAGCAAAATGCAGCACTCTTCTAGCTACTGAAAAGAAATCCAGCTCTGTCCTAGATAAAAACCAGTACAGTAAGTTAAGTTAATACCCTAAAATTGGTTTTATCAAGCTGTTAATGTTGCATTCCTATAATAATCAGTAATGAGTTTTAATGATCAATTACCTTTTAGTCATTTCTGTTTATGACCTTGGGGCCACTGGTATAATTCTTTACTTAGACTTTCAAGATTCAAGTTATTTTCCTGTTCCTGTAGTTTTAGAGGTCCCCAGTAAAATTGCCTGCTCTCATTCAACAGCCTTCAAGCTGCAGTTACGTAGTTAATGTAGTGATTCATATTAATATTTTTTGTTATGACATTATCTTTGTTACATTATCAAAATTGTTTCAGAGAAATCTCCTGAATTCAGAATAATGTGAAGTAATCTTCCTCATTAACCTGTTCACATTACTGTCATGTTATGAGTCCAGTCAATCAAACTGTACATTCCTGAATCTGCCTTATCTCATTATAACCACTAGCCTCTTGATAAAGCAGTGTATTTTGAAATGATCTGGGCTTGTGTTGTCAGGTGTCCTTTTTTTTTTTTTTAATTATTAGTCACAAATAATCTTGCTGCAATATGTAAATATGTTTCCATCAATATAAAAACTTTTTTAAAGTTATTATATCGCCATTTGCATTATCTATGATATAATAATTGCATATAATACTACATATAATACAGCTGTTAAGACCCTCAGCTTCTGATTTCGCAAAATCCAACTCAACATCTATATTTGCATTTCCATCTATATATGCTGCAATGGTGATGAGAATTCTGATTTTGCATTTGATACGTAGAATGCACTTCCTATTTGTATGGGTTTGTTCATTTTGTATAGACATCCCTGAGTTCTCCAGCATCACTTTCCAGAAGTCAGTGGAAAATGAATGCCATACCACTGCTTGTTCATCCATGGACTGACAGCAAGATTTCATGCTGGAAGCCTTTCTGCCAACTGGATCAATGTGTTCTGCTTTAAACTTCACGGGGAGAGCAGGAAGATGGATCATAAAGGGTAATTGGTTTCTCTCTATGAGTATATATTCAATTACAGACTCAACTATTACTAACACAGAAATGCCTAATAAAACACAGAGGTTTCTAAGCTGCAGAATCCCTGTCTGGATGTTCTTCCTTTTACTGTGGCGTGGAACATCCCCCAGATTTTTGAATAGATTTTTGTCCATGGATTATATATTTGATTGATGAAGGTAAAGTTTTCTTTTTTATCTTTTTTTCTTTTTTTTCCCCTTTTTCTTAAAAAAAAAATAATAAATGGCGTTAAAGCCATTTAGCTTTCTGTTGGTTTGTGGCTTTTTTTTTTTACTTTTTACTTATGAGGATTTCTAATTAGAGCATCCTCAAAATACAGAATCATAGAATCATAGAATGGTTTGGGTTGGAAGAGACCTTAAAGAAGGGACCTAGTTCGAACCCCCCTGCCATGAACAGAAGTACCTTCCACTAGACCAGGTTGCTCAAAGCCTCATCCAACTTGGCCTTTATACATGTGCACATGTACAACACGTGCATACATTCTCAGACATTCACAAATGTTCAGAAGCACCACTTCATTGTTTCTTTACTCTTGCTCTCTATAAAATCCTGTATTATTTTTAAGATTTTATGCTGTAATTTAAAGACATTTTGCAGTGGACTTAGCCCACTATATGTCTCAGATCTTTTAAATCCATATGCTCATAACCATTCTTAAGGAAAATACTTATATAATCGTTTAGTTTATGATATGATTTAAAGTATTTTGGTGTTATGTCTTTAAGCAACAGAGGTTGGTGACTAAGGAAAAGCTATTTCAATTCTATTTGAGATGATCATTTTGTCTTAATAATTCAATCTATAGAAATCAATTGTATGGTGGTTTTAGGAGCTTTTTAAAATTGTATCATAATAAAACCTATGGCCTTTGGATAAAGAAGTTAGTAGAAAAAGATTGTGGTTTTTCTTCTCTGCCTATAGGTCATGAGCAGCAGAGTGTCTAGGGATGAGACGTAGTGAGTTTCTCAGATAAACACATATTGCTTCCAAAGTTTAGTGCTATACTAGGTTACACAGCTTGAAGGCATACATAGTCTGTCTATCTCACAAGTCACTTAAGAGTACTTTCCACTTCAGTGAAAATTGTTGTGCGTGTGAGAAAGTATAACTACAAAAAAAACCCCAACTAATACAAAGGCAAAAATGTCTAGTTCTGCTAAGCTGTTTGTAGCTAAACAAATTTAATTGCAGTATGAACCTTTTAGACAAGCTTAGATTTGCTTGAAGGCCATTCTTGAAATATGTGCATATTTCTCGACATACACATTATGTAAGTTCTTACCTTTGATTTCAATGTTTCTGGGATATGAAATAAGTTTCTTAGATGTTGTACAGAACAGAACATCAGCCTGCAGCATACCTAAATGCTATACAGTCCATTGGAGAAGTTGCAATAAAACTAACCAGCAAAATAAAAGTTACATAAAAGTTAATAAGCTTAGCTTGCAAGACCCTTTCAAGCATTTGGAGAAATTGTATCACCAGAAGTCATGATCACTATAATGCTAGTATCCTTATTACAGAATTGAGGAGGGTACAAGCTTTTCCAAGCAGATTTTCTAGTTATAATTCTTACATTGTGTCCAAGTAGCTTAAACTTTCGTCTTATTACAGAAAAGCAGTGAAAACTTTAAAGCTAACATTTGATCCTACCATGAATTTACATGGTACCAGGAGATTACTTAGAGTGAAAGATCAGTGACCTGTATCAGGAAATGCATTGGCTTTTTCAGGATTTTGTAGATTTGGAAGTGTCATGGGCAGATGTAAGCACTGCACCATTCATTTTGTTTTGAAACCTGACATTGTGTACTGGATCTGGCTGGACTGGAGTTAGCTTCACAGCATCCTGTATGGTGCTGTGTTTTGTATTCGTGGCTAAAACAGTTTTACTAACTCACTATCATTCTGGCTGTTGCTGAGCAGCGTTTGCATAGTGTCAAGACCTTCTCTTTTTCCCACACTGCCTCCTCAGCAAGTTGACTGGGTTGGGTAAGAGATTGGGAGGGGATTCAGCCAGGATAGCAGACCCAGAGTGACCAAGGGGATATCCCATACAACTCGACATCATACACAGCTAAGGAAAAAGGAAGGGAGATTGTTCTTGTTTATAGTGTTTGTCTGTAATGTGTGCTGAGGCCATGATTTCCTGGAAGTGGTTTGGACATCTGCCTGCTGATGGGTAACAGTGAATGAATTCTTCTTTTTGCTTTTCTTAAGTGCATGCCTTTTGCTTCATTTATTAAATTTCTATTATCTTGACCCACAAGTCTTGTCTTCTTTTCAGTTTTCCCTGTCCTGCAGAAGAGAGGAGTGAGTGAGCAACTGTGTGGGTGAACAAAAACACTTTATTAGCAACTGATGAGTAAGTAGGCCTTCCCAGGATGGTCATGGGTCTGGTTACATTTGTCACAGGGATATGCTGGCAGCATCTCTAAACTTTGGTTATTCAGCAGTTGAAGCTTCTGACTGTTACTCCAAACCCTTACCTGATAATTTATTTCTTATTGCTAAATCTTTGACCCACAGCCCTGCTCTGGAAGTTGGCCTCTCCCCCTCACAATTCTTCTGCCTTTTCCCAAGAAGAAAGAAACCAAAAGAACAAGAAAAGTTAACTTTTACCCAAACATTAAATTGTGGAGGTTTTTCACAACAGAGTTTGTGAGACTGAATTTGTAATAGTAAATGCTGCAAACTCCCTGTGTCAGAAGAATTGATATAAAAAAACAGATGACCATGCTGTGAATACTCAAAATAATGTTATGGCCAAAAGAGAACAAACCATATATGTGAACCCATGAGTTTGTTTTAGTCCAATGAATGTCATTACAGTCTAATAACTTACAAGAATATTAGCACTTATAATTCAAATTAATATGGAAAACCCCCATTAACAACACCCTTAAAATCATTAATCATTAATCTCTAAACCTACTAACATCTACTCCTTTTCTCTCGTATTTTGCCTACTCTTGCATTGTCCTGCTGGGTCCTGAGGTTGAACCTTCTGCCTTCTTCAAAAATACTGGAGGGAAACTCAGATGTAGCTAACACACCTAATACAGCCAGCAGAAAAAGAGGCAACAATAGGGGTCCTAGTGCTCTGAGGAGGTGAGGTGGAATGAGAGAAGGAAGGGGCTGCAGCCCCAGAGAGTGGAATTGTCCTAGGGTCACTGAAATGCCTGAAAGGCCAGTCACTATGATCCAGTTTGCAGATTGGAAGCAAAGTAAAACTTTCTCTGGGTCTCTTTTGTTTGGTAATTGAAGTATAATTTGAAGCCAAAGTTTGTAATAAGGACTTTGGGCTTACAACTGATTAGTAACTGGTCCTAACAATGCAAAAAAATCTTGATTCAACGAAGCATAATGATTTAAAAGGGATTTATTTTAATTGTTTTGATGAACTGAAATCCCATCAAATAGGCTCATTCTGTCTTTGCAACTGCCTTAAAGAACACACAAAGGAAACATTAATTTAAAACCAGTTGCCGTTACTATAAATCTGATTTTAACTAATCTGGAATGTTTCCATAGGTATTTCCACATAGTAATTCCATCTGAATCAAAGTTACCTCATATCTCATATTTCCTCTGGTGTAACAGAGTGAAAATTTGCCTTTTTTTTCTCACAATGAAACAACATTTCAAAACAAAGCATTATTTATTCAATGCTCAAAGGTGCAAAGTATTTAGGAATATGGGCTAATGTCCAGGGTTTTGCTGGGATAAAGTTAATTTTCTTCATAGTAGCTCGTATGGGGCTACATTTTGGATTTGTGCTGAAAAAATGTGTTGATAGTACAGAAATGTTTTTGCTATTGCTGAACAGTGCTTACACAGAGTCAAGGCCTTTTCTGCTTCTTACGCCACTCCACCAGTAAGTAGTCTGGGGGTGCACAAGAATTTGGGAGGGGACACAGCTGAGACAGCTGATCCCAACTGACCAAAGGGATATTCCATACCACATGATATCATGCTCAGCAGGAGGAAGAAAGAAGTGAGTACATTCAGACTGATGGTGTTTGTCTTCCCAAGGAACCATTATGTGTGACAGAGCCCTGCTTTCCTGGAGATGGCTGAACACCTGCCTGCTAATGGGAAGTAATGAATTAATTCCTTGTTTTGCTTTGCTTGCATGTGCAGCTTTTGCTTTATCTATTAAATTGTCTTTATCTCAACCCATTAGTTTTCTCAGTTTCACTCTTCTGATTCTCTCCCTCATTTCACCAGGGGAGAGCAAGCAAATGACTGTGTGGTGCTTAGTTTCCAGCTGGGGTTAAACCAAGACAGTGAAAAAAATGAGAAGTGTAGCTGTAGTATACTGGCTACACTTCTGGAAGTCTTTCACGCTAGCTTCATCTATCTGAGAAAAGAAACAAATCAGTCAAAGAAAAAAATCCAGAACCTCTTGCTGCTCTTCTATCTTCCTCCTTCTCTGTATACATGCCTGTTTGACAGTTCTGTACAGACATCGACTTGAACAGGCTCTTCCTGTTCCTTCAAACCTCTTCTCTACCCAGAGGTGGGAGAATTTTTAGATCTGTTTTGATGCTATTATAACCTGAATGAAAACAGAAAACTAAGGTTTATCCCCACTGATGATGGAGGCATTATTGTCTTTGCCGGTTTTAATAACTACATTACAAAAGACTTTCATTTCCTCTACATTGTCCCATTTGTATTCTTATTTGAATATAATAGGTAAATCATTGTACCTTACTTTCCTGGTTTTTAGCTTTCTTTTTAGTAGCTAGAATAGGGCTGTATTTTGCTTTCAACATGGGATTTGTTATGAGAGAAATGTTAATAACATACCAATGTATGCGCAAGATCTAAGGGGGGTGAGTAATATTTAAATCAATAAGCTAAACTGGAATTTGGATATGCCAATGAGATATTCAATCTCATATAACTTAATGTTCAGTATATTAATGAGGGTCTCTTCCTATTTTGGTTCTCTCTGGCTCTTGTTCCTCCGGGACTGTGCTTTCAGTTTGGGATTGTCGCTCCTCCAGGATTATTATCTGGTAATGGCCTGGGCTTGGTCGGCAGATGGTCAGCAATTGCACTGTGTATCACTCATTTGCATATTATATTACTATTATTATTATCATTACTATTTTAATGTTAGTATTATTTTAAGTTTTATTTTATTTCAATTATTAAACTGTTCTTATCTCAACCTACGAGTCTCCTTACACTTGCCCTCAATTCTGTCCCCTATTGCCCGCAGGGGGGGTGAGCAAATAGCTGCATTTGACTGCTAGCCAAGTGAAACCACCACACTAACTTCAAGAGATCCTTACCACATACATAAAATATAGTGCAGACATTTCAGAATTTGCCACAATAGATGAAATTTGTTGGTTACTGTTGTTGGTGAAAAGCACTGCAAAGCCATTTTGCTTTTGTATTTTCTTTCTGTCCTCAACAAGAAATCTGTAGCATACTCATGCAACTGCACAGGGATATGTTTGGCTACACTTAGTGTTTTAAACTTTAAAACAAAACCTTCTCTAGAGGATTTTGGAGTATAAACAAAAATCTAGACCAAGCCTTTAAAAGAAAAACATTTTCTATTGCATTCGATTTCTGTCCCACCATTGCTTTAAAATGTAGGATTTTATTGATTATAGATCCACTTGTAACTGTTTGGGGATTACTACGTGAGTAGGATTTTTGATAAATGGCTATATTAGTCCCTCTGCAATCTAATTTTTCACTGAAATTTGAAGATTTAGTGTTTCCAGATATCTAGACAGTAATGCATTCTCCCAGGTTACCTCAGGATTTCAGATGAGAAGTACATTTGATATTTGACTTACAGGTAGCAAAAAAAAATTGAATCAGAACAGATCAGATACACAATCTTCACAAATTTTACAGGTTGATTAAAAATAACGCTTATCTTTTGAACCTTCTGGAGCAGAACTTTCTTTGGGAAACTGACAACTTCATAAGACCTCAAACTTCTAGAAATCTCCTTTTTATCTGACATCCTATAGTTTCCCATATCTTTGCCACAAAATATAATTCCCTTTGATTGGGAAGCCACACAGAAATGTTACTATATTCATACCCTAACTGTTTTATAAAGATTAAAGGAATTTAAAGTCTCTGAAGTAATTCCATCTCTGTTATACACAAAAAAGAAGTCTGTTTGTTTGCTCAGACATGGTCAGAAACTGAATGAGATCTGCTAAATGTGAGGTCAAGTTGACAGTTTTTATGGCTATTATAACTAGAATTTTTCTCATCATAGTTCAGGGTAGTTCTATCTATCTTTCACACTGAATGTCACTTTTAAACCTTTAAAACTATATTTTGACAAATGTAATAGGTCAGAAGAAAAGTTCCTCTTTAATGACAAGTAAAGAGGAAGGGATAGGGCTTATTGCCCTACTACCCTAAATTACTCTGTTACCCTATATTACCCCATATTACCCCAGTTTCCTAGGTTGTTACTCTCAAACACTCCAATGATCCTTTTACAGTAATACTATATGGATACAAAGTGATCATGAGTCTTCAATATTAAATGTCGCTTCCCTCTCTGTGAAATATTGGTCTGTTCTCAGGTGTCCATCCTATTGGGATGGAATCTAATAGATCTCATGTACTAGAAACTAGCTCAGAGAAAAAAAAAATAATAATAAAAGAGAAATATTGCTTACATAAAAAAGAAGAAAAAAATTAAAAACCCACATGAAAAGAGGATCAAATGCCTTTAATCATCAAATCAAGGTTTCACAGAAAGTGGAAGATCACACTAGAAGCATAATATTCAGAAGTTTTAAATGCATTGTGTTGCCTAGGTCATTAATTCTCCAATATTTTTATAATTAAAATGAATTATTGTGCACATAATGAATTCCTTTGTTAAATTATTTTACTTGTCTTTTCACTGAAGGACTAACCAGAAAGCTAAAATTCATATAGAAATTTTGAAGACGATATGCCCAAACAACATAGCTTACTGTTTGGGACTGTGACATAAGAGTTTTGTGTTGACCTAAGAGGGTAAATTGTAAGGTAGGCATAGCTCCACAGCATTAAACAAATAACCTCAGAGAAAGCACTATACTTTAACTTGCCTTAAAACAGATAGAATTATTACTATTGGAAAGCCTGTTGACTATAGTCAACATACTCACAGGCTGAACAGCTTACTTTAGGCAACTAAAATGAAATGAGATTAATCTGACCTTGAATAAGAAAGGCAAGCTACAAGAGAGCACTGAGTGAGGGCAAAGGACTCCTTCCTCCTGGCAATGTACGTACCCTGTTCATAAAGAGCCTTGATTCATTGACATAAAAAGAAGAAAATAGTGTTTTCATATTTAGAAAAAAATTAACATAGTAATACTTAATAAAGCAAAATAGTACTTTTCCTTTATAAAGATGAAATTCTAAATCTGAAACAGTTTCCTTTGGCTTTTCCTCCAAGATATTTTCAAATTGACACATTCGTTTGAAACATGCTGGTTTTAACAAAACTGTATTTTCAAATAAAAAATCTTCTGACTTTTTACATACATTTTAATTATGATTTCAACTTATCATTTCCATATTTTCTAAACAAACTCTTTTGGATTTCTAATAAACACATTTTATCTTAGTTTTCCGCAATTTACAATCTAATTTACAGGTATGGAGTGTGCCATTAATTAAGGGGTATCATTCTTTCCCTCCACCCACAACATTCTGCAATTTATTTTTCAGAAGATTAGGTAGAGGATAATAAATACTTCACCGCCATTGAGTCCTTATTGGACTAGGCATCATTATCCAAGATCTCGTGCATGCAAGTTTGAGACCAAAGTAAATCCTAGATATTTGTCCCAAAATATGCAATCCCTTACCTTTCAACCTGTTATTCATGGCTTTTCTGTAATCTTCAGCATCATTGTTATGAAAATAATTTCTCTCTCTGCCTATAATCAGCCTCACAAGAGGGTCCACCCCATGGTTGTCTCACTAGTCTTGCTTCTTGCTAAGGAGGCACTGAATTTCCTTCCACCACAGGAAATTCTCCTCTTTACCTGGCACTAATCTGTATCAGCCCCTATCATGCTGCACTGTAGGGGGAAACACCTCCTGATTTCTTTTGTCTTGTATTGCAGATGTCCATCTAGGTTGCTAGCTTGCAACACTGATTTATATCAGCTTTACATCTCCAGATAAGTTCAAAGTTAAAACAACAGACCTTATACTTGCCAAGCAATAAAGTTACGTACATGATAACACTTAAAAAATAAGAACACTAAATTAATCCAAATTTGAAATATATCTGCCAATAATTCAACAAGTGAGTTTTTTTCAAGGGCTTTTTTATTTATTGTGATATCTATGACAAGTGAGGGTCCGTTTATCTCATATGGTCTTGTTCCTGTCCTCAAGCACATCAAAATATATGTCCTCATATTTGCAGTTATGTGGATAGACAAAAAACTTCAAAGCAGGAACTGGATCCTTCCACACTTTTCTCCTTGCTAGTTAATTTTCTTGTATCTTATTTATTAGTATTTGAGGTCTCCACAAATGTAAATGGAACCTTTTTGGTTGGTAATCTCTGTCTTGATAACATAACAACCTAGCTCTGTTTCCTTGATTCTTCTTATTGGTCTTAACTTTATATGATCACTTTGTTTCTTTTGTTCATCATACACTCATATGCATGCATTTTCATACCTTTCTTAGAACTACAGTCATCATATCAGAGAAACTTTATGCAGCATTTTTTAAGGGTGTCATGCACTGATTTACAGGCAGACCATACTCATTTAAACATAGTATTACTATGGATGTCTAACAGGAAACATTCTGTGCTTGAGTTTGCATAGATGCTGATGATGAGGTTATGACATATCCAGAACAATATTTGTAATTTTGTATTCCATATTGAGTGTTCATTTCTTTGCTTCTTGCCTGGTATTTTTCTCATTACCAGCTACATGCTGAAATTAATTACATTTCCTTTTTGTTAAAACTCCATCCATGGTTCTCTTTGTGATTATTGGTGTATGAATGGTGAAATTAAATATGAGAATCTATATCTCCTTTGCTAACATTTTTGTGTATTGCAGACAAAGACAAAAATATTTTGCAAATAAAATTCACTTTCAATACAACTGTTGTAGCAAAACTGATATTGTCAGTTAATTACAGTGAAGATTTTAATTAACTAGAATTTGAAAGAGATACTGTCATGTTGAAATAAAGAGAATTTGGAAAATATTTTTATGGATCTTGAAACTCAACATGGAGAGACCTTCGGAAAAATTACTGGGACTACAATGATGATCATTATATTTACTCAAGTTTTTGTAAGTTTACAATCTGTACAAGAAAAAAAGTCAAAGTGTCACTGTAACTAGTTTTTGGGATAGACAATTCTTATACATACCTTGACTTGGAGCAGTAGAGCTTGTGCTTAGTTTTAGTTTTTGTAAATACTGCAAGGTCAGGTAGAAATAAAGAAAACAAAACCCAAGGAAAATTACTTGCGAGAAGAGACAAACACCCACCTTGCTACAACTTCCTTTCAGGCAGTTGTAGAGAGTGATAAGCTTTCCCCTGAGCCTCCTTTTCTCCAGACTAAACAACCCCAGTTCCCTCAGCTGCTCCTCATAAGACTTGTGCTCCCTACCCTTCACTGATCTCTTTCCCCCTTCAAATCTAGTTCTCTCCAGCAGATGCTGATAGAATATACCTGTTTAAGGGAAACAAGGTCAAGTCAGCTGTAAAAGAGGAAGGAAGGGAAAGAAATATGTAGAGAAGCTATTTACCTGTAGTATCTGTGTTGGGTTTGGGGGGGAGAGGGAGGAAGGGGAGAAGGGAGCTGGTTTTATTGGTAGTGAGGGAAGGGTGATCTTACGAGAGCAGAAAGCTCAGACACCCCAGCCCAGGCTGAGCCAATGAACACTAGAGAAACGCCTCTGCAAATCCATATTTGTGAGGGGAAGGACTGTCCAGAAAAGAAGAAGGTATGGTACCTGGAGGAGAGGCCATTTACAAACAAAAAAATGACCATCTGCCTAAACAAAGGACAGACAGACAGAGAGAGAGAGAGCTTCATTGCCAGAGGAAAGAGAAGGAAGGACAAAGACCCACACCCAGTTCACCTGATGGAGCAAGAGAAGACAAAGGAAGTCCCCTTTGCAGCCCATGGAGACTCAATGGCCAAGCAGAAACCCACATGTAGGCCATGGAGGACTCCACGCTGAAGCAGAGAGGTTGAGCCTGAGGGCAAGTGTGACTAGAATTGTGAACCCAAGCCAGAGCGGGGTGTGGACCCCCAGAGTGGGGGGTGAGTCTGCAGCCCGTGGATGTCTCATGCTGCAGACGGGAGCTGAGCCCAAAGAGGTCCATGACTCCACGGGAAGCTTGTGTTGGAACATCTTGTTCCTTGACTTCCATGCTAGCAAGAGCGGCAATGGTGAACTGACTAAACCTCCATTCCCTGTCCCCTGTGCTGCTGGGGGCGGGGAGGTAGAGACATCAGGAGCAAAGTGATTTGAGCCTGGGAAGAAGGGAGGGGTGAAATAATTGAAATAATTATAGGAGCTGGAAGAATTGTGGGTTGATTACTAAGGATCCTAGTGGATTGATTATTAAGGATACTAATGTTCTGAGTATGGAAATGGATAATGGGAAAGCTATCAATTGAAACGATGAGGGTTTGGCATATAGCATTGAAAGATATGGAGGATGTGGGGGAGAAAGGGGTTCAGTTGTCAGGTCTGCTACAGGGTTGGAATAGATAAATAGAGGGCTGAGGGGTGGAAGTCAGGAATGACACGGAGAAAGAGCTTCTGGTAATAAAGGGCAAAATAGGTAAGTAGAAAATAGGAGGGATGAAGGTCAGGAGAATAAAGGAGAAAGAGCTTTCAGGAATTAAACTTATAGTTCGATTGTGGGATGAACTAGATGAAGAGGAGCTGTATTCCAAGCCCATCTGAGGCAGGCAGTAGAACGGGAGGGAGAACTGGTGTAACAGTGCCCTTATCTGCAGCTGATTTAAAGGAGTGGAAAGAAATGGCTGGAACACACAGGGAAAATCCTCATAAATCAGGACGGACTTTGGAAATCAGAGGGTTTTAATTTTATCTGGGGTAAAATTGTAATTACCAGGTTATAACAGGGAAGGATGAAAAACCTTCTGCATTTTATGAGCAGTTAAGTGAAACTGCTTAGAAATATTCTGACTTAGATTCAGTCAGAGAGATGCTCTGCCACTGGTAAATCTATTTATTGGTCAATCAAATCTGGATATTAAAAGGAAGTTACAAAAATTGGATGGAAAATGGACAACTGGAAAAGGGAATGGAACTCTCCATACACCCCTCTTGAAAAAGATCAGTGTGCAATTTGCAAGCAGCAAGGACAACTGGAAAAGGTAATATCCTCAAAATAAAAGATATGGACAGGGCCCTAGACAAATTCCATCCAGGGGGAAGGAGAACTCTAGATTGATGGAGTTACAGGATTCAGATTGTCAGGGACTGGGAGCACACTCAGAAGTATCCCTAGTAGAGTCCCTGGTCACATTAAAGTTGGGGAATGAAAAAGTAGATACTGGGGCGGCATGTTCTATTTTGAATATTTGAAAGTATAAATCTAGTGATCTAAGTTTAACAGCTGTTGGTGCCACAGGGGAAATGGAAACTAGACCTTTCTTTTGTCCAGTAAAGTGTGGATTTGGCTCACATGTTTTTACACACAATTTTTTGTATATATTGGATTACCCTATTCCCTTGTTGGGAAGAGATCTATTGAGCAAATTAGAAGCCAAAATAATTTTTAAGGATGGAGACATGCAATTGCTAATACCTGAATCAAGGGCCATAGAGGCGAAAATGTTTATGTTATAAGACACCCCAAAAGGGAATTAGATTCCACAAGAAGTAGAGGATGCCATCATACCCTTGGTTTGGGCTGAAGTACCAGGTTGGTCCAAAGCAGCGGAACCAGTGCAGGTAACACTCAAAGAAAGAGCAATTCTGGTAAGGCAAAAACAATACCCTATGAAACCAGAAGCAAGAAAACTATTAGAAAGAATAGTTGAAAATTTTATGCAATATGGATTATTAGTAGAATGTGAATCTGAGTATAATACTCCAATCCTACCTGTAAAGAAACCAGGAAGTGGAAAGTACAGGTTGGTATAGGATTTAAGGGCTATAAATTCAATAGTGCAAGATATGCACCCAGCAGTGACCAACCTGTACACTTTGCTAACAGCTTTAAAAGAAAAACACAAATGGTTTACAGTATTAGATTTTAAGGATACCTTCTTTTGCATATCTCTAGAGAAAAATAGCCAGGCTTTATTTGCCTTGGAGTGGGAAAATCCTACAACGGGACAGAAGATATAGCTCACATAGACAGCATTGTCACAAGGGTTGAAAAATAGCCCAACTATATTCAGAAATCAATTAGCCAAAGAGTTGGAAATTTGGAGAAAAAGCAACCCTGAAAGACTGATACTACAATATGTGGATGCAGCAAAAACATGAGTATTAGCCTATTGAAATTTTTGGGTAAAGGAGGCTACCAGGTGTCTAAAAAGGTCAAAACTGGAAAAGAAATGGTAATTTACTTGGGCTTTGAGATCTTACAGGAATGCAACAGTTCCTCTGGAAGGAG
>NW_010301363.1:8420-9100 GCF_000700745.2 Antrostomus carolinensis | reverse complement strand
GAGAACCGAGAACTTTCCTTTGAATGGCCGGTTGGTGTCAACTGTGAATTCCTGACTATGGACTTATGGTAAGATCTCTCTATGACACCTTGACAGAATCAGAGGGGGGCCCATTCCAGTGGACTCCACAGTGTCCAACAACCTTTCAAAACATCAAGAGGGCATTAATGTCAGCACTGGCATTGGGCCTGCCAGACCCATCAAAACCATTTGAACTATTTGTGCACAAAAGAGCATCTGACACTGGGGGTGCTGACCCAAAGACTGGGGTAATGGAAAAGACCTATGGGATGTGAGTAAAGGATGGCCAGGATGCATACAAGCTGTGGCTGCAATGGTTCTCTTGATACAAGAGGCGTGAAAACTCACAATGGGAGAACAAATGACTGTTTATATCAGTATTGGAGCAAAAAGGGGGACGTTGGTAGCATAGCAGAATGCTCAAGTACCATGTTGTCCTCCTGGAACAGGACAATGTGAGACTTAAGACAACCACTGTGACAAACCCTGCTGTTTTCCATCAGTCCAAAAGGGAGGACTGAGAATCTTTTAAACATGGCTGTTTGCAAACCATAGCAGAAGTGTACGCCAGTTGCACACAGATCTCAAGGATGAACCTCTCAGTGACCCAGTTCTGGACTTGTACACAGACAGAAGTAGTTTTTGTACTGAGGGAAAGA
>NW_010301363.1:7533-8273 GCF_000700745.2 Antrostomus carolinensis | reverse complement strand
AGAGGATGAATGGATATGCTGTTGCCACCACCAATGAAGCAATGCCTGTAAGTACATTGGCACAAAAACCAGAATTAATCACCAGGAGCTCTTGAAATATCTCAAGGAAAGAAGATAAATATATGGACTAATTATAAATATGCCTTTGGGGTGGTACATGCTTAAGGAGCAATTTGGACAAGCTGTGCAAGTGACAATAAAGGCTCACCAGTTTGGAAATACTGCGGCCCATGTAGGTAACAGATTGGCAGACAAAACAGCAAAAAAGGTGGCAGAGAAGGGCATCCTGGCTCTAATACCTGTAAAGAAGATAAAATTGACATCTGAAGCACCAAATTATAGAAAAGTGGGTAAAAAATTGGCCCTAATATTAAAGGCAACTGAAAATGAGGGTGGGTGGTTGATAACCCCTGAAGGTCAAATTATCATTCCACCACAATTGATGATTAAAATAGTTGAAGAAGAACACAGAGAAGCACATTGGGGAATAGAAGCTATGATTAACAGTCTGAGAACACAGGTACTTAGTGTCAGAATGCCTAAGATTGTCAAGATGGTAACAGAAAAATGTGTAGTGTGTTAGATATCAATCCATTAAATAGAAAAAGACCCCCACCAGGTAAAACTAGGAGGGGAAGAACCCCTGGCGATTATTGGCAAATAGATTTTTCTGAATTGCTGAGACAAAATGGCTATTGATACCTTTTGGTATTGGTTGTT
This sequence comes from Antrostomus carolinensis, assembly GCF_000700745.2. NCBI lineage: Eukaryota > Metazoa > Chordata > Aves > Caprimulgiformes > Caprimulgidae > Antrostomus > Antrostomus carolinensis. The sequence continues at coordinate 7,553 of NW_010301363.1, read as the reverse complement.
AGTATCTGTACACTTCTTTC
>NW_010301363.1:0-7471 GCF_000700745.2 Antrostomus carolinensis | reverse complement strand
CCCTACAGGTTATGTCTTCAATGGTAGTTAAGAACAATAACATACCAAAATTTAATCTAAGCTTCCTCTCAGATCTTCTTCCAAGAATTGCCCTGTAGGGCTGCTTCCCAACTTTTCTTTTCTCTTGTAGTTGAAATTAACTGGAAGTATAAAGACTCCACAGTAATTGTCATAACTTTCTTCCAACTAGCTTTTTTGCTATCATTACATCCACCTCTAAAAGTAGTAGGGAGGTGAAATAAATTACTTTAGAAGAAAGGTTGTGGTTTCACACTATAAGTTACCTACTTTAAAATGCCAGCCTCAGTGCCTTGGTTCTACTTTGAATATATTAAATTTGTTCACTTGTGCTGCTCCTACACTTTCTGGATGAATACACCCCATTCTCTGTGATCAGCTAGCCAACATGTTAATGGAATGTAATTTGAGCTGCATATAATTATCTGGATGGGAAACTACCACACTTCTACTCTAACGGATAGCTGGATTATGTAGCTTTATTATTCAAAGCAAATGGGAACATGAGTTACATGCTGTGTAGCTGAAATGAGTAGGGCCCATAGGTTCAGTATGATGCTTATTAGTGTGGCTTGTCATAGTTCATTCACTTGTAAAATTGGGTTTATAATGGAAATATTTAAAGTGGGAACAACAATTTACCCTCATCTATCAGTAGCTATGAAAATATAATCATATGGCAGCATGTTAAAACAGAAAATAAGTTCAACTGCATATGTTGTAGTACAGACTCTTTTATATACTTAATGCGAAGAATCTTTAAAAGGTAATCATGATTTTTTATAATATTTCCTGATAGGGGTAGTATAAGAACGTACCCTAAGGTTTACTATTCTGTCTACTTTGCACATATTGTCACAGAATTAATAAGTTTTGTACAAAATCAAGCTTTGAAGGAATGTGTTGAAATAAACAGCCTCAAAATGAAAGCAGTGTCAGACAGTATTTGTTTTCCTTTGATAATTTCATTAGATGATATGTTGATCATATATGTCTTTATCTGATATCCACAGACACTCACAGAGTAAACTAAAAGTGGTTCCGGAGGAAGAAGTGCAGGTGGAAAAGTGGGCATGGAAGGAAGATCTTGTTTGTTTGTTCTTGATTTCTGCAAACCTACATTTTGGGATTTTTTTAGACCTCTCTACATTTTCATAATCAGACCACTACACATATGCATCCTAAATAAATGTAACCCACAATATAAAGTGAACATCAGTATGGGAAGTTTCCATACTGTGTGATACTAGGCAAAATGCTTCCAGACTGGCTTTTTGGGCCAGTGTCCCGTCCCGTTCAGGTGGGATTAGGGAGAGGTTGGTTTTGGATCTCTGCACAGTAGTGACCACTGTTACTTACAGAGGTTCTATTAAACTACAATTTATTAAAGGATGTTGTTAAAAATGTAGCAGTGTTACAAAAAGTAAATGACTTACTTAGCAAGAAAATCTCACAACAATACAAATGACTTGGAATGACTTGGCAAAATAAACTTACACACTACTGACACTTACTGACAAACTAAAACTTGCAGCAACCTAGCAAGCAGTAGCAATGTCAACCACCTACAATGAACTAAAAAATAACTATCAAAACTTGCAATCATTTGGCAATACTAAAAAATACAGCAATACTAAGAACCAGTGATCATTTAACAATGCTGAAAACTTTTAACAATGTTACCCTTATGTGCCAGGGATGTAGTTAAGCTGGAAAAGAAAAAGGAAGACTGAAAGAGAAAAGACTGAAAAGGGGAAAAGATAAAAAGGAGAGGGGCAGGAAAGTTTACAGAGAATCACCACTCCTTGGTTCTAGCAAAGTTTGGTCCAGCTGTTCTGGGATACCTGAGAGGCCGGCACGAGCACCTTCCCATTATTAACTCACCATTTTATAGACAAAAGTTCTCAGGTCTCTACCTAACTTTCTTCAATTAGCATATGAAGCTGCAGGTGATGTAATGTTATTTTGTATTAGAAGCAGTAGGGGGTGTCTCCATTGTTTGCATTAGAAGTGTCGGGGGTAGTAACCATCTTTTTGCACACGCAGCAGTCATTTGGTTACTTTGTGGGCCCCTCGACCTTCCTTATAACAAGGGAGTAAGGAAGGGAGTTGGCGGGGTGTCCTTTGAACATCCCACAACGTCTCTTATCGGACACCTGGAAGATGTGAGCTCATGTCTTTATATTAGCAAGGCTGCTTATCCTTTGATTAGCTGCTCATCCATAGAGGCAATTAGTCTTTATACAACAGAAATGTTTGAGGCAAAACACTCACTTTTCTATCTCTTAGAGCCAGTAACTCAGTCAATGTTGGAAGTCCCATGAAACCTTGAAGGAGAATCCATCCCATTTGATGCTGCATGGAGAGGGACATTACTTGTGGGGGGAGTTCATTTTAGAAACCAACTCTGTATTGGTTTTGGTCAGTGACATCCCTTCTCAGCTGGTCAGGGTATTAGGCCTTCAAAATGTAACAAGCAATATATGCTCTCATGAGACTGCACCTGGTGTACTGCATATAGACCCAGGCCCCCCAGCAGAAAAGGACATGAACCTGTTGGAGCAGGTCCAGAGGAGGGCCACAAAAATGATCAGAGGGATGGAACACCTCTCCTGTGAAGAAAGGCTGAGAGTATTGGGGTTGTTCAGCCTGAAGAAGAGAAGGCTCTGGGGAGACCTTATTGTGGTCCTTCACTTTGCAAAAGGGTCTTAGAAGGCAGGGAAAAAGGTTTTTAAAAAAGTGGAAAAAAAAGGAAAATGCAAGTGTGAAAAGTAGTGGGAAAGGAAAAAAAAAAAACCACTGTGAAATTGATGTTTCATAATTCTTTTCCTTTTATCTGAAATATTCTGTATTTTTCCAAATTTGAAATCAAAAGACAAAATCTGAAAAAGGCATATTATGCCAACATTGTTAGTATTCTACAATTCAAAGTAAAATGCATTTTTGTCTGACAGGGGAGAGCCAGAACATAACTTACACACCAGCAGAATGTGCTAAAACCCTCAGAAAGGGAGACCAAACACTCAGGCTCTTGAGTCATATGGAAATATGGCCGTTGTTTTTCTTTTTAAATGTTAGTAACCCTTCAGAGTCTTTAGTATAAACAGCTGTATTTCACTTTTTACTTGAGATGACGGTGGTGATGGCATGAAAATGTGAAGGATTCAATTAAACATTTTCATGACTTTTACTAAAATTGTTAAGATCTGTCTGCTGAACACAGAGATATATATTTTTTTTTAAAAAAAAAAAGGTAATGAGTTGAAAAACCTGTTTTGTACACCGGATCTGTACTTAAAAACTTGCTTCTAGAGATATGGCAGTATAAGAAGGATTTGGCTTGTAGTTGGCTAACATCAATCTAGCAATAAGTTTAAATCATAATTATAGCTATTTTGGCATTTTAGTCAATAAGCAAATTGTTCTTTTCCTACTTGTTGCAAGAGATGAAGGAAAACATTTCCCTCCTCTTGCGTGGCATACAAGCATCTGTACTGTAAACAATAGCTTTCCATATACAGGATTAAACACTGAGAAACCTATTGGAACTGCATATGCTTTTATTAATTATGGTAGATGTGAACTGCAAAAGTTTGTTATAAATGAATATAATGACATTTTTTGAGTATTCATTATTACTGCTAATGTTGAGAACCTAGTATATGGATCCCTCATATAATAGGTTACTCTATCACAAATAGAGTGCTGAATGTTGAATCTGTATCAGTCCTTTCTAGGCAGGAGTTGTGCCATAATTATGCCACAGAATATATACACTAACCTGGAAGAAGGCAAATTAAATTTGTGTTGTATTTGTGAAAAGATGAAATATCTATTTATTTATTTTATCAAATGTTATTAGAAATCATGTTTTTATGTGTTGTTACAAGTTTTCTTTCTGTTTGGTGTTGAACAGGTATAGATATTCACTTCTGATAAAAGGAGGGAGCATTGTATGTTTTCCTGTTAACAATATACATATTTTTACACAGAGAAGTCTCAAGTGGTTTTATGTCATTTAATATAATTATATTGATAAATAAATGTTTCCTACAGTTATTCATGCATCTGTTCTTAAAGATATAAAATGCAAGTGTGAGTATGTGTATGTGTACATGCATGTGCTTGTGCCCAAAGTAGGGAAAAAGAAAGAGAAATATATTACACAACACTTGCTGTAAAAGAAAAGATGCCTCCTTTCTTTAGCTAAGGTATAGCTATAATAGTTTCTCCGCAGTTAATGGAGCTATTTGTGTTATAAACCCTAGTGGTTTTGCTTTAGAATGTGTCCCCATGTTACTACTGAAATTTTGGGTAGAGGCAGGCAGAATCTAACTATGCAAACTACATTTTGCAATGTCAGAAAGGTTCTGAAGTGTGCGATAAATTTAATTACAGAAGACATATTACATCTTTCGGTTTTGGCTGAAATCTTATCTCTATTAAAGTTTGTCTTCATTTTGTAATTTACTTTATTCAGATTAGCAATTAATTTCATCCTTATTTTCTGTTCTACCACAGCAGCACAATTCTTCTAACTCTGTGCTAGCATACTGAGACAATATTGACTCAAGAAGAAACGTATCATTAGTTGATCCTACAGTGTGATTTACTGCAGATTCCTTGATTGTTCTCAGGGACTCAGTATATTATATGATTTCCCCCCCCCCCCCCCCGCCCCCCGCTAAGATTAGGGATACAAACTGCTATTTCTGTTTCTAAGATATTAATACTATACACAATTTTCTTTTGAAGTTTTAATAACCTTTAATTCTTTTTTTTTTTTTTCTGCAATGCTGCCTTGGAGCTACCTCATATTTTAAAATTCTTTTAGTGAAACCAGCTGTGAAGATACAAGTCCAGACTTTTGTGAAGTTCAAATAATTTCAGCAATACAGTTTAAATCCATTGAAACCTTTTTAATCAAAACCTTTTTTTAATCGAAAAGAGTGCTTGAGTAGGACAAGATAGGATTAGAATGAGGTCTTGTGGCAACTACTAAAACATACAATTACTGACTTGCAAAAGCAACAGAACAGAATTGTGGAATGTAAAGAGCAGGAAGTAATAAGGCAGGAGTTTTGAGAAAAAAAGTTTGACAGAATATTTCAAACTTCAGTGCCAAAACCACTTCTGCTGATTGCAATTACATGCAGCCAAGATCACTACTATCGAATATCATCTCCTACATCTGAGAAAACTTTTGTAAGAGTAAACATGCTGAGAAGTTGGAGATTTTGGTCCTTTTTTTTCAGTCAAGAAACTGAGAGACAGTATACTGGAAAAAATATTTAGAACAGAGTTTGAAAATCCGGGGTTTTATTAAATCTTGTTATATGTCTTGACTGTAAGATTTTGGTGACTGAAGAAAGCAGTTTCTTGACTGATAAAACAGATGTAATTTGCAACTTATGCCTAAATAGCAGCAAATTACTTTTAGTCAAACATTTTAGTCCTGATAATCTTGAAAAAGAATCTTACAAAAATCATTTAATGAGGTGAGTCAGTTTAAATTGTACTAGAAAATATTTATTTTAAAATGCCTTCTAGATGCAAACAGCAACTTCCGCTTGCATGTGAATAAACAGAAATCACAGCTTCTGTTTTTGAATAATATATGATTAATTTTGTGCTCCTGGATCTGGAAGTAGATGAGATTTTCTGTTCATGGATTCTCTTACTCATAATGTTGCATTTAGGGCCTGGACAACATTTTTGGAAATATAACATAACGAGAAAGATATCCATAAAAGCTCTGAGTAAAGTGCTTTGTCCCTCAAAGAAAATAAAGTACAAACACGTAGAGCAGAGTAAGGCTATACTGCATGTTCCTGTAGTATCCAATAAGGTTTCCATTCCCTTTTAGGCAGGATCTGTTGTGATAATTACACCTACAAGGAAGGATGCTTTAGGCCATCTCTAACATAGTTTGATATACAAGATGTCACACTTCTTCTGGACACGAAGAGCAAAATTATTAAACGGAATTCAAGATACAAACACATCCTAGATCTCTTCAGTAGGATAATGACATTACCTGTTACATATGCAACAGCTTTAATATTCGATTTGCTTTCCTAATTTCTGCAGAGCCAACATCTTCATAGAATTACCTAGTGTGATTGCAATATATCTTTTCTTAATAGTAGTAGTCATTATAACACCCATACTTAAAATCAGGATTTTTTTTTCTCCAAATCTGTGCGCAGAACTACATTCTCTGTGTTAAATATTATCAATCCTTTTTATCAACTAATCAATATTTATTGTAATTTCTACCTTTACACATCGTCCTCATTTTATCACCTTGATACCACAGTACTGTCAGAAAATACTACACTTTTAGCAAGAGTTGAGTGTAAAAAGAGCTCTGTGTTACCATGGTGACAACAAAAGCTCTATTCTTTGGTTGTTTTTTCTCCTTTCTTCTCCACCTCCTTATTGTCAGTGATAGCATACTACATGGAACTCTTTATGTCACATATGGAACACATGGAGAAGCTCTGCATGATTCTTCCAGTGTTTAGCATAGGACAGATAGGCTAATTAATTGGTTTTCTGAGTACTATAGCTTCACTCTCATGAGATGCAAAGCTATGCCTCTCCTACCAGCACCTGTTGATGAAGCTGTCCCTTTCCTCTGTGATCACAGTCTCAGAGGTTCTTTGCAATGAAAAAGTGTGTGCCTACTTGTTTTTTATGCAAAGAAATAACAGTTGCAATTATACTGACTGTCCTCCCGAGAAAAAAGGAGTGGGAAGAGACTGAATTGCTTGTATCACATGAACATACAGGTGAATACAAAGGAAAAGAGTCAGTTAAGGTGAAAGCCCACCAATCTAGACTGTTCGTCTAGGCTGGTCTGTGGGGAGTGTGAGAATGTGTATCGGTTACACATCGGTTATAAATATAAATGTATTAGAACAAATAAATGGCTTCTTGCTTGATCATATTGATCATGTAGCAGAGTCCATGACTGAGTTCCCGCAAATGGCACCCGAACAGGGACTGCCGGAGAAGAGGACCGTCTGGAACGAGTCCATTGCCCCAGAAGGAAGGGGAACATCATTGCAGTGCGATGGCTTTGGAAGCGGGGAAAGAACCGGTCGGAGGAAAGGGACCGTCTGGAACGAGTCCGGAGCCCCTGAAGAAAGGGGAAGACCCATTGAGGTGGCCTTTCGAGGCATTGCTGCGGCAGAAATTCACCCAACAGAGAGGTGAGCGGCTGGGGGCAAGATAAAGAAATAGAGAATTGAAGAAATAGAGAAATAGAGAATTGAAGAAAGAGAGAAATAAAGAATTGGGGGCTTCTCTTACTAAGGAAGAGGAAGCCGTACTTAAGCTCCTCTCGCTTATCCTTTCCAAGAAAGGAATTAACTATAAGACTGTGCTTCGGCAACTGTTAATTTGGTACCAAGCCATGGGATTCTCTGCAAAAACTGGGAAGAGATAG
>NW_010301362.1:11722-17671 GCF_000700745.2 Antrostomus carolinensis | reverse complement strand
AGGAAGGAGCAGCAGAAACAATGTGTAATGAGCTGACCTCAGCCCCCATCCCCTGTCCCCCTGTGCTGCTGGTAGGGAGGAGGTGGAAATCAGGAGAGAAGTTAAACCCGGGAAGAAGGGAAGGGTGGGAAAGAGGTGTTTTAAGATTTGGTTTTATTTGTTGTTATCCTCTTGTCTGATTGGTAATAAATTAAAATGCACTTTTTACCCCAACTCGATTCTGTTTTGCCTGTGCCAGTAACTGGTGAGTGATCTCTCTGTCCTTTTCTCGACCCACAAGTCTTTCATTTTATTTTTCTCCCCCCTGTCCAGTTGAGGAGGGGGAGTGATAGAATGGGCTTTGGTGGGCATCTGGCACACAGCCAGGGTCAACCCACAGCAACTGTCATTCTCAGTCTTTAAGCATAGTCCTTTAGTAAATGTACTTTGATGTAAACTGACAATATTCCCCAAACAAAACCAAATTCTTGCACTGTGAGGCTGCGTAAATAAGTTATACTGCTTTCATGAGATCCACGTTAAGATCTGTGTGGAATAGCAGTACTGATACTTACCGAGAGCACGGGAAACATTTTACAGTCAGTACTGCCATATCTAGCACTGCTTCCCTGTGTGCACGTGTGCGTTTCATTTAGTATTTTTTGACAAAGCACAATATCTGGCTTGGAAAAAAAAAAAAAGATACTTCGATATTTTTTCCATTACCCTTTTCTTTCTTGAACCAACCCTGCATTTCATGTGTCATACTGATAATAATATTGTGGAACTCCTTGTTTCTAAGATTAGACTCGCTCCTACTTAATTATACAAGGAAGAGAGTCCACAGATGGTGCAAACCATGTTAAAACTATACTGTCATACTCCATCTGAAGCCTTAATAGTACCAGAAAGGAATACTCACTTCCATCATATCAACAAGCTGATCTCATTAGATGGTCACACATTTGTTAGAGGTGACACAGGAAAATGTGAACTTATACTTGAAAGAGAGAGAAAAAGAGAGAGAGACGTGCATGGGGAGGAAAAGGAGAAGGGAGAAAGGAGTGAGAAAGCAAGGGTGAAAAAGCCTCTACAGCAGCAATCCACTGATATGTCGGCATATGACAGTCATGCAAAAGCAGTATAAGGTGCAAGACTTCTAACCATTACATAGTGGAAACATTGCTCTTTTTTTCAGGCTTTCTCCTGTCTGGATATGAGGAGAAGACTTTGTCATCACCATGTGATGATGAATTCAGTACTTTGATAAACGGACCTTTGAAAATAGTCACTGCAAATTTATTTTTTAAATTACTTGAAAATTTTCAATAAACACAAGTTATTGCATACCATTAATCACCAAGTCACATTGTTTTTGTTCTTCAAGGGAAAATAACAGACAAGATGTCGGTATGCTTACATGATTTTCTATGAACTGAAGCACCCACATACTTGAATCCCAGTCAGTGGAGAGAGATTAGTATCTAACATCTTAATAATTTTCAGAAATAATGAAATAGGGGTCGTACCAGGTCAGTACATCTTCTGTTCTAGTTTTATGATCAGTTTTAACAGACATGTGCACCAATATTTAGTGTCGCATAACTTACGGTTTTCCACTTATGACTTTTCTTTGGTCTTTTTTTTAAAAAAAATTTTATTGATGGTATATTGCTTTATAGAGCTAGTAATATAGGTACACTTTAGAAATTCTTAAGACAGCAGTGCATTTAAATCCTTTCAAACTAACCTAAACTACTTAATAAAATTAGAAATACAGTCCTTAAATAAAGAAAAGAAAAAAATAATGTTCTTTTTTTTGGTCACACACATACTTGCACACTTTAAAAATATTAAAAATATTCCATTAATTTACTTCATCATTCTAACTGTAGGCATTAAAAGATCAAATGAACCCTAATTAGAGTTATTATCTTAAAACTTCAGTAGAACTGTTCTCACTTATATTAAATAAGTTTCTAGTTCAAAGCAAAACTATTTACAGTGAAAGTCATGCATGATGCTACAGGTCATTTTTTGTCTCTGGTCAGAAATCAATCATATTTTTGTCATCATTAAGGAGAAGAGTTGGCCTTTATAAGATAAAGGACAAAAGTACCTCATCATGAAATACCCCTACCTAATTAAAATATCCCTACTACTAGGGTCCTATTTTAAACAATTAAAAAAAAAATCTTCCTCATTCTTCAATTAATGTCAATGAGCAACAGAGAAAAAATAAGATATATAAGGAAAATGAAACAATGCAAATTCTCACAAGTCTCAAGATTTGTTCTGATGCACATAACAGAAAAAGGAAGGTGATAATTTTATTGTAGATTAAATTTATCACTGTATAAAAAAATCTCACAGAAATAAACTCCTGCCCTATTGTAGGCAATATAAGTTTTATAATTTATATATTATTATATATTAAGGTCAAGAGGTCATGCACCCAAATTTCCCTAAAAATACTGACTTTATAGAGATCCAAATATCTAGTGTCACTATGTACTTTTGAAGATCATGAAATCAACAGATAATCCAGGCTGAGCAGGTGAACTTCAGGAGGTTCCTAGTCCAACTTCCTGCTCACAGCAGGGCCAGCTCTAAGGTTAGACCTGGTCACTCAGGGCTCTATCCAGTTGGGTCTTAAAAACCTTGATGGACAGAGACCACACAGCCTCCCTGGTCAGCCTTTTCCACTACTGGGATATCCACAGAGTGGGGAGGCTTCTCCTTTTATCCAGCTGGAACCAGACCTGATTCATTTTATGAGAATTGTGTCTCATTCATGTGCCACAAGAAAGAACCTTCTCCTTCTTGCTGATAACCTTCACTTGACTAAATATATGTATAAGAAAGTGGTGGTGAGAGCCCTCAAAGCTCACTCACATCCAGGCTAAACAAGCCCTGTCCCCTCAGCTTCCCCTCATGGGCAACATGCACCCACGCTCTGAGCATCCCCTCCAGAGTACTCACTCCACAGACATAGTATTTCACTTGTGCTAGTGAGCCCAAGGCTAGGCACAGTACTCTACATATGATCTAACAAACACTGAGCAAAAGAGGATAGTTGCTCCCACCAGGTTGCCTGACCATCCTTTGGTTCGTACAGCCCAGGGAGCTGTTTGCCACCTTTGTGTCTGGGCTTCAGCTTGCTGCCCATCAGGCCCCAGGGACTTTCCCTCAGGGCTGTCCCCAGTCTGTTTGCCCCCAGCCTGTGCTATCATGGGGGTTCCTCTGTCCCAGGGGCAGCACTTAGCATTTGTTCAATTTTACAAAGTCTCTGTTGACCCATTTCTCCATCCTGTCCAGGACCTTTTAAACAGCAGCCCTGACTCCAAGCTTGTCAACTGATCCTCCTAGTTTATCCTTAATCTTGTAAAGGGTACCTTCTGCTTCCTCTACAGTTGACTGATAAAGGTAAGAAACAGGCCAGCTCCAAGGAGACACCTGAGAGGTACTACACTTGTTATTGGTCTCCAGGTAGTGCATCAGCTGCTAACCACAGTCCACTGACCTGACTATGTGACCATTTTTTTGCTCATTTTGTATTACTCCCCTTCAGATTTTTACTTCCCAACATAGAGACGGGTTGCTGAGACAATATCCAAAGCCTTGCTAAAGTCAAGGTAAACAACTTTCAAGATCTTATCCTTGACCATAAGGTTTTTTCCTCTTATTTCATAGTAAAGCAACAAAACATTAGACAGCACTTATTAGCTGTTGTTTTACAGAGACAGAAAAATAGTAGAGATAACTCCTTCAACACAATATTTTTTCTGAATATTTTTTCTGTGTATTAGCACGATACATTGTTTTTTTCACTAGCTAAAGTAGATACTGCCTTCTATTGTTCCTTTTTTGTTAACTTAGGCAGATAGAATTGTATCCACCACCCATCTATGCCTTTCCAAGCTTTCTGAAAGAAAAAGGCTTTTTTTTTTTTTTTTCAGGTGATGTTATTAGTGGCAATATGAAAGTCTGATAAAATTAAATTATTCACTGAAGGGTATTGACAAATACTCATCTCTTTTGGATAAATCTGTTCCTTTAGACAAACAAGGATCCACTGGGAAGAATTCTTGGATATAACACCAATTACTTAAGTAGAATTTCACTACAATGTTAGTTAGTCCTAACCATGTTTATCCTACAAATTGTATTTCTTGGTTCTCTCAGAATCTTAATTAGTCAAATAGAAACAAAACAAAAAAAAGTATCACATGAGATGAAGAGTTCCATGAAACCAAAGAAACTTTAACTGTAAAGGCTATTTTTGCTCACTGAAAGGCGGAATAACTTCCTTTTTTGACAACTAGATGATCATGAAGTTCCATGTGCAATATACGTCCAGGACTCCAATAAGTAAATGACCTGTTCTGACCTGTAATCCAAGGTCTAAAACAACCAGCTGTGGGGCATTTGGGGACAATGGATTTAGGCTTTCCTAACACACATAAAATTAGATTACTATCTAAATACACTTTTGCTATCTTGGGAAGAGAATTCTGCTTCCTTTTTTAGCATCATAAATAGAAAAGTCAATGAAAGGAAAGAGCACATAGAATGTACACAGCAAGAAGAACTATTTAGATATAAGCAGGCAATTCCTATTCACATCTTAGAGAGAGATCATCATAGGCTGCTTTTACATATGTCAGGCAAAGGCATCAGCAAGACACTGGATGGACAAAAAATACACATCCTTCAGGCTCACACAAAACATGGAAATGAACAAAGACATGTCCACAGTGTGCAAAGCTGGAAGATTTCAAAGCATTTTGGGAGACGCCTGTGCTACTTTCTGTCTACTTTGTCTACCCTGTGAACAGGACAAAAAGGCAGGCTAAACTCAAATTAGAGGAAATAAAAGCCTACCTCCTTGAGATGAGTTTTTTTTCAGGGGGTTTTGGTTTTGTTTTTTAACAAAGCTTTTACTCTAATCTTATCCAAGTTTCTTTTGTTACCTCTAATTACAAATGCTTTCTTGAAATGCAGACATAAAATTAATCTTAGTTCTTCAGATATCAGTGATTGCACTATCACCCAACTTTTTCAGTCTGACAGTATTTCTGAAATTCTTCAAAAGCTGGAATTAAATCTATCATTACTAGTGTAAGTGATCTTAAAGTTGTCTTTTTATCTTTTACCTTCTTTGAGGCCACACCTCAAGTACTGTGTTCAGTTTTGGGCCCCTCACTACAAGAAAGAAATTAAGGTGATGGGTGCTGGAGTGGGTCCAAAGAAGGGCAATGAAGCTGGTGAAGAGTATAGAGCACAAGTCTTATGAGGAGCAGCTGAGGCAACTGAAGTTGTTTAGCCTGGAGAAAAGGAGGCTGAGGGGAGACCTTATTGCTCTGTACAACTACCTGAAAGGAGGTTATAGCGAGATGAGTGTTGGTGTCTTCTCCCAACTAACAAGTGATAGGACAAGAGGAAATGGCCTCAAGTCAAGACAAGGAGAGGTGTAGACTGGATATTAGGAAAAAAAAATTTTCACCAAGAGGGTTGTCAAGCACTGGAACAGGCTGCTCAAGGAGGTGGTTGAGGCACTATCCCTGGAGGTATTTAAAAGATCTGTTGATATGATTCTTAAGTGCATGGTTTAGTGGTAGACTCATCAGGGATAAGTTTACACTTGGACTTGATCTTAGAGGTCTTTTCCAAGCTAAATAATTATATGATTCTATGACTCATTGATGGGCTACCAAGAAACTGCAAACACACCAGGACTTTGAAACTGATAAGGATGCAGACCTGAGGGTGCAGGATGTTGTGGGGGTGGGAGGGCAGGGCGACTATGCCAACTGATGAGGCAATGAGGAAGGGAAGGAGATCTGGGAGAGTGGTAGACAGAAAAGGTTATAAAAGGGGTCAGTGGTATGTAAAATGTGACCAATCTGTCCCAATCTGTCCATTTGTCTGGCTGAGTGCTGTACCTGATCACCAGTCTGTCCTATTATC